>NW_015650373.1:1167416-1226235 GCF_001515625.1 Sinocyclocheilus rhinocerous
TATATATATATATATATATATATTTACATTTTATTGAATTAATTTTATTGTTTAAATTTTAAAATATATAAAATTAAAAAACTTTCAAATTAAATAAGCACATTTTTGACTGTATTATTGGGTTTCACTGAATATCATCGACATTTATACTCTTCTTGTGTGTTTACTGTAGGTGCAGTGAATCTCAAAGCCTTTTACATTAAATTCATGAATTAATTATATACATTATTTCCATGTTGTTGACCATGGGAGCTTTGAGACTCTTGCTCATTCAAGTTACAACTCACTGTTTTTGTCAGCCAGAAGAGGTGAAGAACAGAGATCTTGATTTAAACCTTCTTTACCCTTTACAATTTCAAAAAAGATTCCAATATCAATCTGTCTTTACAATTCAGTAAAGCATCCATAATACCAGACTATAACATTAGATCAAATTAAAGTCTTATAAAATCATCTGTCCCATAAAGTAATTTATGCACTGCAGGTAAAAAACAAAAAAAGTATACTAAAATAGTCAAATGCAACTGGCAGAATAGAAGAAAGAAGGTCAGAGAGTGAAGGAGACAGAGATGGAGTGTGATAAAGAGGGTGGGAGCGAGGGAATGGAAAGAGTGTAAGATAGACAAAAAGAAGGAAAGAGAGATGAATGGTAAAGCTAATTAGCAGGGCCTCTGACAGCCCTGGCGAGCATATTAATGGTTTTTATCTGAAATATCACAAGTGGCAGCAAGAGTCGCAGCCTTCAGGCATCCCCTGCACTCTTTCCACCCGTCTGCCCTCCAGTATGTTGTTTGACTCACTCTGTGGCGACATATGAGTATACATGCATATCTGAGCACTGAAGTCTGTTATTTCATCAAAAACACAACCTTTTTAAATATAGTAAACAAAGTCTGTGTGCGTGTTCCTCAGCTTTTGTGTATAAATTGCCCATTACCCATTCTTAGAAGAACATCACACCTCGGGCGATTGCTTTTGCAATCAAGATGAAACTGGAGTGTACAGGAAAAAAAGGAAAAGGCACCTCAGTGGGACTTTTATCATCCCAAAATCTCGTGGCACCGCATCAATCTTTGATGAGGCAGGCCGCTTATACGATCATCCATCCTGGGCTTCCCGTGGGCTGCGGCTAAGGTGCTGACAGATTTATCTCCTAAGACAGATGTACTTTACACTCCCACACCCCTCCAGCTTTTTAACTTTTCCATGGTTTTACTTTCCTTTTCTCTGGATTTTGGAGGTTAGCACCAGGTTTACCCAGGATACTGACTCATACGGGAATCTACCGGAGGCAGAGAAAACTGTTGTGAGGAAATTACATACTTCGTTTTAATGGAGTTAGAGGGTACTAGGGTCAATGACATGACATTAATGACATAGGGGGGATGACGCATGTTTGTAGGCCAAAACCCGGAAGCGAGTTAGCATTTTAGCACTTCCAGCGATAATCCAAAAGCCAATGGAAAAATCAAGGGAACCGGTTTTGTCAAGAGTACCAGTGTGATGCTAACTTATGGGTTGGCCTACAAAAATATCATCATGCAGCACACTACATTCATTAATGATATGTCTCTTGAAGGATAAGCACAATATTGTTTTCTGAATTAATGTTTTTTAAAACATGTCAATGTGATACAACTGTTCTGATAACAAAAACAATACTTCAACAAAACCACTTCACTGCTCATTATCTGAAAAGCTTTTGTCCACCAAATTATGGAGTCCAATGAACATGCAAAATATGCAGAAAAGGACTCCTGCAGACCCTCAAAAGTGTGTGTCAAGGTCAAGTCTCTTAAATAAAATATCAAGTAATTTGACCTTTTATGGCAAGGCAAGGTTAGTTCAGGTTGTAAAATGTGGTGTGACTCCATACAAATCTGATGATATTTGTGAATAAATAATTAATGATACATGTATTTGTAAAATAAAATAAATAACAAATAAAATACCCTGACAAAATAATTGTAAAAGTTTTTTTTAATAATGAATAAACCATGTAAAATCAACATGAATACAAAGAGTGCATTTTTAAAGAACTTATCAAGCCCCTATTTGAAACTACATACATAAAAGATTTTCCTTTTCTTTATTGTGGAGACTCTTATATGTGATTGACCTACTAGTCTACTTTAAAAAATGAATCCCTCCCCAACTCAAAAGCTGTGCAGACACATAGCCTACAGCGTTTCACAGAAGCGCTGCCTGGATTGATGAGCGCCACGTAGTCATGATGATAAATTTGTTGTTGTAACTCTTGCTTTGAGCCTGCAAATCCCCATTTATACACTCCGGTGAAAGAAAGACAAACATCTCCCAACAAAACCCCACTGACTTCCTGACCATGTATGATGAAACGTGATGCTTTTTGTAGACCAAATGCATTTGAGCTCTTTAAAATTCAAATACAGCCTTTTTTCAATCTTTACAATGCATATTGTATCAAATCAATGAAAGTTTAAATGAGAATAAATCATGTACTCTTTCACACAAAGGATATAGTTCGAATTCTCTGCTTTCACAAACATGAGACAGTCACTCAAAAGGTCTGTCGAAGTTAGTAACAAAGGGAAATATATAGCTGTAGCATTAGGTCATCAACTTTTAAGTTGCCATAGCAGCATGTTCATGCAAGATACAAAAGGTCACTTGTGAATTAGAATATAAGAAAGTGTTTTCACTTAAAACAGGGTGCGTACAATTCAAAACATGACCTTTTTGACTTGTTCTTTCTCTGTCACATGCCACATCATGTTGTTTAATCAGTGTGGTGTTTTCTCACCAAGTTGAGGTTTTACTGCACTGTTTAAACCAAATAACCTCATATGTTAGGCAATTAAGCTTCTTAGTTGATTCACTGGTTTGCGTAGATGTGGTTGTAAAACTACGGACTGTGTAAAGTGTCTCTGACGTGGGAGAATGTGGGGCTGAATGATAGTGGAGCTGGTGGGGCTTAGTGCATTGTGGGTGAAAATCACACGGAAACCTGAAGTTGACTTGAGTCATTTCCTCTCAGAGGAGAGTAAAGGATGCCTCCCACAAAGAGAGAGAAAGGCAAGAAACCACCTCCACATCCGCAGAAGTATAAGAAAAGGGCACATTATGTGATGTCATGAAAAGCAGAGCGTCTTTTTAATCAGCTGAAAAGGAAATGGTAAAACTTTTTACATGCCATTCCACTGACTCTTGAATTATATATAAAGGCTATATACAACATTTGTACATTTAGTCTAAGCACTGGCATCCTAATGCATGCTAGAGTGTCGGAGGCCCTAGAAAGAACACAGACCAAGGGCCTTTTGTGTCCAAAATACAGAGTTGCAAGTTTTTTTGTGTGAGAGAACGTCCTTTCACCCAACCCACCCCCATACGTTGTGTTTCACCACCGTCGTCTTGAGTCACGCAGCTGGACGCAAAAGAACTTTGGGAATTTCAGGACACTTTCTGGCGGCACAAACAGATCCACCACAAATGCACTGCAGTGGGTCTAACAATACAGCGTACAACGTACAACAAAAAAACGGTTGTAGCACAGTTATGTGCACATCTAATGAGGTGAGACAGACAGACAGGATAGACCACAAAGATTTCATACCATGTACACTGTGCTGCACCGTTTTTGTATTTTTTGAACAGTGGTATGAAAAAAAAAATATATATATATATATATATATATATATATATATATATGTAATTCAATTCATATCACTGCATGTTGCATGTTGTTTTTTATATAAATTTGCATTGAAAAATGCATTGTAGTATTTTAACAATATGCATCTTAAATTAAAATATGTAATGTAAAATGTAAACACAATTGCTATGATGAAAATTCAGCATGTTTGCTCAAATTTGCAACTGAAAATATTTGTCAACCAACAAAAAAACTAAAATTCGAATCTTTTTCGTTATATAATAATTTCGAATCATTTTCATTCTCCAATCTAAAATGTTAAAATTCTATATAATAAAACATAAAACTTTTCCCATATATTATTCAGTCATCATATTTAATCATATAATCATCATATGTTACCTTTTACATGTTTTGCCATTTCATTAATAGTTCTGTTTGATTATTATTTTACTGCTTTAAATTGCCCTAAAACCGTAATGGAATTTGAACGGCAGATTCCATTGTGACAACATGCCCCGTTATTGGTTGTTCAGTGAACTGTATGTTTTTTCCCTGGCCAATAACATAGGAAATGTTCAGTAGTTTCCTGTCCTCTTCACGGTTAAAGGCGGTTCGCTGGGAGCAGTGCTGAGGGGGCTGGACCGTGACACTTCACCGGCGGAATAACCCAAACACCTGCCACCGCGCAGACATTCAACTCAAGGAGACGTGCAGCGTGGAGCTTACGTGACAAGAAGACGAACACATCTTCTGTTTTGTATTCAAAGTGGCAAACGCTGGAGATATTGTCACGAAAACTGCAAAACACATCTTGACTTTTGTTGCCTTTATCTCCTCAATTGTCTAGATAAGAGCTTAGATGTATCCTGAGGAATTACGTGCACAAACTGCAACTTTTATCGCCGATTTTTTTGGACAGACTGACACGCCCCAAAAGTGAGAATTCAAAAGGCTTGAGCTATAAAAGGTCTTATGTTTTTATGAGAAGGTTTTGGACGGATATCAGAATTTCAGTGAGGCACGAGCTGTGCTCACAGAGACGGTAAGGAATGTAACGATAACATCTCACCTGCGCCTTAAGACACCAAATACTCGGAGCAACAGACCGACTGAAATAGAAGACCAGCGAATCAGGTGAATATACTTCTCTCAGTTTATAGAGAAATCAATGTTAAACTTCCTTATGTCATAAGAGAGCTTTTGGCCTCAGGTAGCCTAGATGACAGGGAATTCGCTGGTGAGGTTAAAAATAAAAAAAGAGAGAGAATGTTGTTTTTTGTTATTGGTTGACTACAACAGCTGAAGATTTGTGCGAACCTGCAGCAGTGTTTACATTTTACAGTAATTTTACAGGTACATTTTACAGGCACTCCAACGTCACCTTACATCTGACATCATCCTACAATTTGTATTGGCTATGTTATATAAATATTTGAATGTTTTATACCCTTTTTGTATTTACCACAATATATGTCGTTACCAGACATAAAGTACTAGGCTACAATACTACATAAAAAAATAAAATATAGCCTGTATGTAGGCTACATTTTCCAGATGGTTCTTTGTGTGTTCGGTCAAGTTTCTTTTATCTCATGTGCATATGGGTGCTTGAGTAGTTTATACTTTAGAGATTTTATGTGTTGGAGCAGCTTTATGAACTAAAATTTCTTTTAAATTTTTTTATTTTATTTTAAACTGGTAACTGTCATGTTTTATTATAGTATTATTGTATTATATGAACAGTTTTAAAGAAAGGGACCAAAATCCTTTGAATGTCAGTTCATAAAGTTTTGCATAAAATAATGTTATTTTTCAGATTCATTTTTTTTATAGAGATCATCAGTTTACAATTAATTATATCTTAATTTTAATTGTCAAGTACTAGTGTGGCACTCCAACATCACCCTACAATTCGTGTGTTCTATAAATATTTGATTGTTTTATACACTTTTTGTATTTACCACAATGTATTTGGACTTTTAAAAAGAGAGGTACAGCAACCTAACATTTTGTCAGTCACAAAAAAAGGGGGAAAAACAGACACAGAGTTGGATTTAATGGACGTCACGTCATAGATTGCGCTTGAACATCCATAATTCATATACTGGCCATTCCGGCAGAGGACGACTGATACATAATGCATGCTAACAAGAAAGTATAACAGTTTACACCTGTGCAGTTCCACTCAAGATTTAAAACCGCAAATATGTCGGTTAACAGTTTACTTGAGTGATGCAGACATGCATATGCTATATCTATCTATCTGTCTGTCTGTCTGTCTGTCTCTCTGTCTGTCTATCTCTACATTCGTCTATCTGTGTCTATCTTGTTAGGTTAGATGTAGAGGTGATGTGTGTGTGTGTGAGAGAGAGAGTGAATGAGAGTCTGTGCTTCCTACTCTTTCCCCTCAAACCAGTGCCAGAACCAACATGTAAGAACACCTGAGTGACTGGTGCTGTTGAATATGTGAAGGAGAGGAGACATAAGACAGATCTGATCTTGCATAGAGTGTGAGTTATATCAAGAGCCAGTGAAACACAGTAAAACATCAGAGGATTTTTTAAAATCAGGTTCAAAAGTGTGGATGCTTTGAGCTGGAAAAGATATCAATTTGTTGGTTTTCGTAGTCTTTCACAAGAGCACCCAAGATCACAAATATGCATTTGCAGCTTTCAGACCAATCATTCTTTGCTCTTGTCTAACACTAACACAGCAGCTATGATCCCAGTCTGATGTCTACAGTCATGATACACATCTACATGAACATGCAGAAAGATAACTATCTCCAGTGACTTTTTTTTTTTACTCTCCGCTCTCATTTACCAACTTTTCAATGCAATCTACAGTTCTCTCTCACTCTCTCTATGTCTTTACTCTTTCCCCTCAAACCAGTGCCAGAACCAACATGTAAGAACACCTGAGTGACTGGTGCTGTTGAATATGTGAAGGAGAGGAGACATAAGACAGATCTGATCTTGCATAGAGTGTGAGTTATATCAAGAGCCAGTGAAACACAGTAAAACATCAGAGGATTTTTTAAAATCAGGTTCAAAAGTGTGGATGCTTTGAGCTGGAAAAGATATCAATTTGTTGGTTTTCGTAGTGCTTATGCGGTGCGTATTTTTTCGCGCTCATGTTAACGGATTAAAGCGTTCACACTGCACCTGGCAGTGCATTCCAGTAGTGGTGCATCTGCAGCAGTGTAGCAATCGTTTCCACACCGAGTCTATTACTGCGCTGCAAGCGCTGAATTAAAGTAACAGCGCATTGTTTGCAGTAAATATGAACATGGATTGACACGAAAATGTAGTAATTACACCATAAATGCATATTATTAAAGTCTACTGTGTTTCACAGTCAACACATATAGCTTTTTGGCTAGGTTTAAAGGGAAAGAGCACTTTTAGATAAACAAGGCAATAATAGACGGCACTCGTGGAGGTAGGAACTCTCACTTTCTCTCTCAAAATATGCAAATAGCTTCAAATCACCACACATCGCGTCTGTCTATAAGAGAGCTGCACGCTTCACAGGTGACAGAGGAATTGTCACTTACACAATCGAGGTAGTGTCACATCGTCACTAAAGTCTATAAATTGCATAACTTTTTAAATTCTTGCTAGTGTTTAACCATTCAGCGCTCGCACGCTCTCCTGGAGACCGTGCGCTCATGCACACTCGCAGCGCACACACATAATGCTGAATCAGTAGCGGATTCCTGTGTGAAAGCACAGTCCGTGCTGCTTCCCCTCTCACAAGAGACACCTAAGAGGGGAATTCCCCCCATTTTCAAAAATTTTCAAAAGTTCAGGCCCTGAATAAATGTCTAAAAATCCTGATTGGAGTATCACTATAAATAGTTATAAATGATAAAAGAAGGCTTTAAAAAGATTGAGATCGGTATTGGCAGATACTGCTTTCTGTGATCGGATCAGATGTCATAATTCATAATAAGGCATAATTTTGATAAAGAGAAAGTCAAATTACATTAATGTTAAGGTCATTCTATTGATCATCATTGATTCATTTTATAGTATAAAATGTTATATAGTGTAAAAATACAGTGTAAAATGTTACTATTATATAAACTAATGGAAGGTATAGCCTTCTCAAAAACCAGTGTTGTAACTCCTTATGTGAGGTTTGCAGTTCCTTTTGCAGACCTTTTCTTTGTTTGCTATTCTGATCTATTTCTGTTGGTTTTTAGTATTTTCTCTTTAAAGGGAATCGGACACAAAACTCTCGTTGTGGAGAAGTTGAGGGATATTCCCACAGATTCTTTCCCAGCATCCTCCTCTCATAATTGTATGTCTTCAAAGCATATATGAGGTCTAACTCAAAGTCCTTTTGAACAATTATAGTCATTGTCAGCTGTCAAGCTGTCACCCTCGGTCTTGACAAACACATGCATACAGTCACTTCATACACACATTAGTGCAGCTAATACATACACGGGTATCCACACGTTACACAGGCCCTCTAACTATAATTTTGAAGCAGGTTGAAATATGGGCTGCTTAACACATACCTGATGTAAACGGGAATTAAAAGTGTGAATCACGTAAGAGGAATCCTCTCATATAATGTTTCATCTGAATAAGTTAAAAGTGGAGAGAGGTCCCACATAATTACTTCAAAGATTATAGAGCGGCCCATCTCTCATGTATGTGGGATTGTAACCCTGCGCACTATTGTTTGGAAAGTACTCTGAGGTTAAAAATATGGGGAACATCAAAATGCAGCACCCCACCAGAATATAAGCACAATTTTTGATTTGCTTGTGTTGTACCAACTGGACTGTAAACAACTTTTTTTTCCAAAGGAGCATTTTTCCCAAGTCACTCTATTTTAGTTTGCTATTTCTGTGGGGCCTCATTCTTTGCTATGGTACAATAACTATGACCTACATAAAAAGCTGACTTGACTTGACTCGAGTTAGCACTCAAAGCTACCTTTGTTAGTCTTTCTTTAAATATTCTGGTGCAGTTATTAGTCGTTTTTAGGTCATTTGACAATTATGAAAAGGATATTTTGGGAATAATTTTCCTTGGAAGACTTGCTGTGTGTAAACAAAGAACAAGAGCAATGTGTCAAGACCTGTTTGATAATTACACTCCAATTGGAAATTGACCAATTCATCTCTTGATTGAACTTCTCATCTCATTCTCATCTCATCTTGTTATTTGTAGGGATGCACAATATATTGGTACCATATTTGTTATAGGATAATATATTTTTTTTACAAATTTATCAGTTTATATTGCATCCTTATTTCCCATATTTGTATATTTTGATTACTTTTGTTGTTATCTAACACTCAAATTTCATCTTTAAAAAAATTATTTAATAATTGTTAAATGTAATCCTGAGTAAATCCATTTTCATACTGTACATAATATTGTTTGGCATCTAAAATCACTTACACTTGTAAAACAATTGTTTTTATTATTAAAATGTTTAATTTAGGCAAAGTATGAAAACATTTTATGTTTGTTATATCAGCCAGAATTTTAATGTCGATACATCCCTTATTTTTTGAGGTGGGATGTGAAATGGTCTGATGATGGTTATGGACAACTGACAATAAGAAAACATTCATTGCTTCATGACCAATAAGTAGGGGTTCTTCTATTTTACAGTAAACATTGTTTGATGCCTCAATTCTTAGTGACGCTTGAGATTTTGAGATAATTCAATTGACCCCTCTGTTTTTCACAAACAATCCAATCAAGATAGGTTAAAAGTGCCTTGAAGGAAATTCATAGTGATGTTAGCAGGATTCATGAGATAGAAAAGCTGTTTGCAATATCAATCACCTCTTGTTTCATATTTCACATTGCCCGGGGCTCATATTCCTCCTGCTTGTGCCCTGATAAAACCTAATTGAAGAGATGACTGGGCTGAATTATACGCCCTCAGTAATTTGGATTGTTAGCTTTGTCTTGTCTTTCATCACCAGTCCCTGTAATTCCACTGAAACTCTTTGGCTCTGATCCAGTCCATTTCTGCCCTCCCTTTTTCCTCAATTGCAATGTATTTTACCCCTGTCAGGAAAGATCCCCCTTCCAGTATTAAGCCCCCTCTCACCCTCGCCACCACCCTCTCCTTCACATCAAGAATAGCTGGGCGGAAAAATCCACTTGTCTCATTGGCCTCTCTATTTTCTGCTGTTATCTGAGATGGATTGTTCATTGTTTGCCACCGGGATGGTCTTTGTTTCGGAGGCGCCTGCAGATGAGGGAAGGTCTTTGTGTAACTCTAGAAAGTGTACCCAACGACCTACATAAAAAGCTGACTTGACTTGACTCGAGTTAGCACTCAAAGCTACCTTTGTTAGTCTTTCTTTAAATATTCTGGTGCAGTTATTAGTCGTTTTTAGGTCATTTGGCAATTATGAACAAGAGCAATGTGTCAAGACCTGTTTGATAATTACACTCCAATTGGAAATTGACCAATTCATCTCTTGATTGAACTTCTCATCTCATTCTCATCTCATCTTGTTATTTGTAGGGATGCACAATATATTGGTACCATATTTGTTATAATAATATATTTTTTTTACAAATTTATCAGTTTATATTGCATCCTTATTTCCCATATTTGTATATTTTGATTACTTTTGTTGTTATCTAACACTCAAATTTCATCTTTAAAAAAATTATTTAATAATTGTTAAATGTAATCCTGAGTAAATCCATTTTCATACTGTACATAATATTGTTTGGCATCTAAAATCACTTACACTTGTAAAACAATTGTTTTTATTATTAAAATGTTTAATTTAGGCAAAGTATGAAAACATTTTATGTTTGTTATATCAGCCAGAATTTTAATGTCGATACATCCCTTATTTTTTGAGGTGGGATGTGAAATGGTCTGATGATGGTTATGGACAACTGACAATAAGAAAACATTCATTGCTTCATGACCAATAAGTAGGGGTTCTTCTATTTTACAGTAAACATTGTTTGATGCCTCAATTCTTAGTGACGCTTGAGATTTTGAGAATTCAATTGACCCCTCTGTTTTTCACAAACAATCCAATCAAGATAGGTTAAAAGTGCCTTGAAGGAAATTCATAATGATGTTAGCAGGATTCATGAGATAGAAAAGCTGTTTGCAATATCAATCACCTCTTGTTTCATATTTCACATTGCCCGGGGCTCATATTCCTCCTGCTTGTGCCCTGATAAAACCTAATTGAAGAGATGACTGGGCTGAATTATACGCCCTCAGTAATTTGGATTGTTAGCTTTGTCTTGTCTTTCATCACCAGTCCCTGTAATTCCACTGAAACTCTTTGGCTCTGATCCAGTCCATTTCTGCCCTCCCTTTTTCCTCAATTGCAATGTATTTTACCCCTGTCAGGAAAGATCCCCCTTCCAGTATTAAGCCCCCTCTCACCCTCGCCACCACCCTCTCCTTCACATCAAGAATAGCTGGGCGGAAAAATCCACTTGTCTCATTGGCCTCTCTTAATTTATTTACTTTGGCAAATAAAAGTTTCTGAATTTATATTTCAGCTTAGATAAAATAATAAATATAAAATATATTTTGTCATTTTTGTATTTATTTTACTATTTTTTTTTTATATATGATGTTTTGTTATATTTGAGACTGTTTGAAAGTGCACAGTGTATTGTTAAGTCCCAGTTGAATTCTTCTCACAACAAAGACTTCCTGCAGGATGTTGTATCACTAGCCTCACCTTTGTACCAGCGTCTCTCACCCGTGATTGTAATGAACCCTGTGCTGCGTCCACTTTGGTCCACTGCAGGTTTGGCAGAGGTGCCGTGTCCGGTGTTCTTTCCTGACGATAAAGGGAAGAGAGGGGAACAGGATTGTACATGAGCTCTTTCCCTTTTGCCCACCCAGTTCCGTGTCCAACAGATATCCGATCATTAGCAGTTATTTTAGCACCTACTCTAGAGCATCCTGTAAACACACATTCAAACATATTAGATACTTTTAGAACATTAACAACGTCATTGAAATGCCCACATTTCCTGTGCCTAAACGTTTCCATGGGTGTGTAAACATCCATACGGATGATCGTCCAGGGAAAGATGACAAAGCTTATTGACAAATCAGTCTTCTGCTTGTAGTTTGAGGTTTTAGTACATATTTTGCAATGTAAAAGGCTACAGTGAGCTTGTATTAAGCTACATTCAAATGCTCACCCTGTCACTCAGTAGGACAGTGCTTGAAATATTCAGCTCTTAAAAGCTCATCAGACACACTGAAAATGAATCAAGCTCTTAAATGCACTCTTACATTTATTTCAGCTTGATAAAACAGAAAGAAAGTGTTGCGTTTGCTGAACTAACTCTTATGTTGAGCAAGACTGCATTTATTTGATAAATACAGTAAAAATAGTAATATTGTGAAATATTATTAAAATTGAAAACATATTTGAATATATTTAAAAATGTAATTTATTCCTGATGGCAAAGCGGCATTATTTAGAAGCCATTACTCCAGTCCTCAGTGTCACATGATCCTTCAGAAATCATTCTAAAATGCCGATTTGTGCTCAAGAAACATTTCTTTTTTTTTTTTATCAATGTTGAACAGGTTGTATTGCTAAATATTTTTGTCGTTTTTTTTCAGGAGGAGAAAGTTTATAAGAACAGCATTTATTTGAAATAGAAATCTTATCTAACAATGTAAAAGTCTTCACTGTCATTTTTTTATCAATTTAAATTTCTTAAAAAAATTACTGATCCCAAATTTTTGAACAGGAGTGTATTGTGTAGCAATTCTGTAGGACTAGAAATTCAGGATGTTACTGGAAATGAATGAATCTAGAGGATGAATCTAGTCAAGAGGATCAGGTGCGGAAGGAAAGATTAGTGTATAATTAGTCATCTATGAATGTAGCTTATGAAAGATTTTCAGGACTTCATCCTCAATGGAGAGCATGGTATTGTGTGTGTGTGTCAGTACTGATCCAGAACAGGGGAAGAAATATAAAAGAAGAGCTTCTAAAAAAAAAAAATTTGAATAAGATCAAAGGAGTAGAGTTTAGGGAGAGAAAAGAATGCTCTCCAATAGGACTGAATATACTGAGACACAGGGCTTTCTTTACAATTTTCTCATGTTTGTGTGGCAATCACTAATTCCTATTATTTCCTTTTATTCAGCAATAATGCATTACATTTATCAAAACAAAAATAACAGTAAGACATGTATTATGTTACAGAAGAATTCTATTTCAAATAAATGCTATGCATTTGAACTTTCTATTTATCAAAGGAAAGAATTTAAATTTTGGGTGAACTGTTCCTTTAAAATCTTTCCTGTCTATTATTAAATGCTGACGTCTCTGCAGGCCTGAAATCACCTGATCATAATTCATGACCGACACAAGTCTACGCTGTTAAACTTTCACACAACATTAACTGCAATTCTTGCATCAGGGCATGGTGTTCTTTTGAAGTTCTGTGACAGCCTACAAGAATGTCCAAATAAACGGTTCATTTGAACTCCACTGCATTTCTTCATTTTAATCTTTGCCTTCAAGACGGAATATTTGGCCCACATGTGGAAGTGTTTTTCTATTTGCTGGCACTCAGGAAATGTTTCTGGAACTGTGTTAAGTGCAGTTTGCTCCCAAGAGACACCAACTTCCACTTCTCAGCTCTTCCTTCCACCTTGGAGAAGAGCTCGCTGCTACTACAAGATTTCATCTGGAAAAAGAAATGCCCACAGAACTACGTTTACCCCATTAGACTGAGAGCATGTTAGTTTAGTCAGAAAGCAGGTGCGTGAGAGTAAAGAGCACCCCCTACAGATGAAACACTATTTTACTAATAGATTGATCAGTGCTTCCCACCCTTTCTGTCTTCTGCACCTTTTAATGTACTTTAATTGGCTATTTTTATTCATCAAGGACATTAAATTGATCAAAAGTGACAGTAAATACATCTACATTATTACAAAAATTCTGTTTCAAATAGATGCTGTTCTTTTCCTGTTCCTGAATGCTGAAAAAAATGTATGACCGTTTCTCTAAAAATAAAAGTAGCACAACTGTTTTCAACTGTGATTAAAAATAGTAAGAAATGATTCTTGAGCACTAAATCAGCATATTAGAATGATTTCTGAAGGATCATGTGACACTAACGACTGAAGTCATGGCTGCTGACATTTTAGGAATACATTTAAAATATATTAAAATAAAAAACTGTTATTTTAATCCGTAAAAATATTATCTTATATATATATATATTAGTTCTGTCAAAAATATTTATATATATATATATGTATATACACATACACACACTGCCGTTCAAAAGTTTGGGATCAGTAAGACTTGTAATTATGAATAAAAATTTAAAAAGAAGAGCATTTATTCAAAATATAAATATTTTCTAAAAAATATAAATCTTTGCTATCACTTAACAATTTAACATTTAACAAAACTTTTCTGACCCCAAACTTTTGAACTATAGTGTATATTGTTAGAAAATATTTCTATTTTAAATAAATGCTCTTCTTTTTAACTTTTATCATCCTGATCCCAAACTTTTGACCGGTAGTGTATATATATATTTATCAAGCAGGGTTTTTTTATTTTATTTCCTGTGCTTCTCTTTTGTCATTCATCAGAACTTATAGACACTCGAACAGCAAGGCCATTCAGTTTCTCCTTCAACACCAGTGACTACCGGATCTTGCATGTTGACCCAGACCAGGGGCGGTTGTACCTGGGCAGCCGTGAATATCTGGTCTCTCTGGACATGCAAAACATCAACAAAGAGCCTCTCATTGTAAGTGATGATTCAAATGAATCAATTCCATTCAAAACAAAACAACATGAAGCAATTAGCACCCAAACGCTGACCCCAGAAGAATTGAAGTGTCAGTGAATTCTTCTCATAATGCAGTGGGTGTTTTATGTCTGTAGATCCACTGGCCGGCTCCAGCCCAGAGAAAGGGAGAGTGTCAGATGACTGGGAAAGGCAGGCATGTGAGTTTACATCATTCTTTTCATCTAACCACTCTAATTAGTACTAAATGACTCCCTAAATAAGATATGTGAGACTCTTGGTTTCGCGTATATAAATGTGACCTATATCAGTTTTCAACAGTGGTTTGTGTGTGTGTTTTCAGGGAGAGTGTGCTAACTTTGTGCGTCTGATTGAGCCGTGGAACAGGACTCACCTGTACACCTGCGGCACAGGAGCTTATAAACCCATCTGCACCTTCATCAACAGAGGTTGGAGAGCTGAGGTACACACACACAAACATACTCTTTATACTCATATGTAGACACAACCAGCAGTAACCCAACCAATGCTTTCCCTGCTCTGATGTCCACAGGACTATCTCTTCAGACTGGTTCCTGGATATGTGGACTCTGGAAAGGGAAAATGCTCTTACGATCCAAACCAGGAGAACGTTGCAGCCCTGATTAGTAAGAAACGATTAATGAAGAATATATGTAATTGATGCTTTGCTAAACCCATTACTAGCCAATCCTACTGTAGCAACTGTTGCAGTTCACCATATTATCAAACAAACTCCAAAACAGCAGAACATAACAGAATCATAACATGTTAACCAACACATATAATAAGATAACAGAAAAAATACATACGACAACATAACAATCATAACATGCCATGAAATAACAAAATCATAGCATATTAAGTGTCAGAATCATAACAGAATAACATAACATATAATCATAAAAGAATCGTAGGATAGAATAGAACATAGAATAGAATAATAGAATCATAACAGAAAAAAAATCATAACAGAATCATAACATTGGACAGCTACATTTGCTCCAGGGTAAATCATTGCTAATTTGTTTACATATTCATTCAAGTATATAGTTGTCTGTGATAAGCTTTTGACTTGCAGTTTCTAATCATGTTATTACATAATTTAACAATTACTTAAAACAGTAACATGCTTTGCAACATCAATTCATTCTAGTCCATATATAAATACATACTATGCAGAATAAAATAATGAAAATCAATTTTAATTTGACCACTTTAACATGGGCATATTTTACCTATTACATATTTTACCTATTTAATTTATCCTTATCTGATGTTCTGTAAAGCACAAAGAATCAACAGCAAGAGGGCAGAGTTTATCGAAGGGTCAATAACCTGTCTAATGTGTCGTCACACAACAGTTCAGCAAATTTCACAAAATCATCTGAAACATGTAGCTTTGACTTGTACTTATGAATTTTTTTTTTTTACCTTTATTTATATAGCGCTTTTTACAATACTGATTGTGTCAAAGCAGTTTTACAGTGTCAAACAGGAAAATAGTTTGTCAATAATGCAAGAGGACAATAACAAAGAGTCATTTTTCCAGTTCATTGATGATTCAGTGGTGTTATCATCCAGTTCAGCTCTCTTCCAATAGTGTCTGTGCAATCAGTCAAGCGTTCCCAACTAAGCAAGCCAAAGGCGACAGTGGCATTTATCATTTCCTCACCTCTCCTCCACCTAGATGGAAACCTGTATGCTGGAGTGCCGGTGGACTTCATGAGCACTGATCCAGGCATCTTCAGGACCATGGGGAGCCGGCCAGCTGTTAGATCAGAGCAGTATGACTCTAGGTGGCTGAATGGTAAATAGCTTGGCTGTTCATATTTGGATTGTAAGATGACATTTGAATTAGTTTGACAATAAATATCAGCTATTTTAGTTTCCATTAAATATTTGGATGGACATTACATGCACACTCTGTTTATTTCCTAGAACCTGTATTTGTTCACATGAAACAGATTCCTGACAGCTCCGAGAAGAACGACGACAAACTCTATTTCTTCTTCCGTGAGAAGAGTCTGGACTCCGGGGTTGGAGCGAGTCCAAGTGTGCTGGCTAGAGTGGGCCGCGTGTGCCTGGTGAGCAGGATCCAGAAACTGAACGTTCACAGGAAGCAGTTCACAGTTCAGTCAATAAACAACTGTTTGTGTTTTATCACAGAATGATGAGGGCGGACAGAAGTCACTTGTGAACAAATGGACAACTTTTTTGAAGGCCAGGCTGGTGTGCTCTGTGATGGGCGATGATGGGGTTGAAACCTTCTTTGATGAACTGAGTGAGTGTTGTTTTTTTTTCCCAAGTTTATTTCATAGCAGTTTGTTATGTGTTACATAGAATCTAGTGGTGTTAAATCTGCCAAGTATTTCAGATATAACAAATACTGTTGTATTTCCAGTGATGCATACTTAATATCTCAGCATTGACACAGTTTTGAACTTCTTTTCTCGTCCGCTCCAGGGGACATGTTTATCCAACCCACCCAGGATGAACGAAACCCAGTGGTATATGGTGTCTTCTCAACTTCTGGGTACATATTTTCTTCAGATCAACACAAAATGTCAAATTATAGTAATTTCTGACTTTTCATATTCTTCTTTTTGTGTTTTAATTTCACTTTGGAAATGATTTATTGTTTCTGGATCTGTGATATTTTACTCGTCTCTTAGCTCTGTGTTTAAAGGCTCAGCCGTGTGTGTCTACTCAATGGCTGACATCCGAAATGTCTTTAATGGCCCTTTCGCCCATAAAAACGGACACAACTACCAATGGACTACTTATACAGGGAAGATTCCCTATCCTCGTCCGGGAACAGTGAGTTTCAGTCAATTTCTCTCTTAAGCTTTATGAAAATTTTGAAATTTCACCCACAGTATTTGTCATTGCATATTCTTGTGTGTTTCTTATAATCTTACAGTATCTATGATATATATTTTATGGCTATAAAGGTATTTTTAAGACAAGCAAACCCAGAAGCATGTACATTTTTCTGACTGGCTTTTCCTCCATGTCACACATCAGTGTCCAGGAGGCACATTCACACCGGGCCTTCAGTCCACAAAAGAGTTCTCAGATGAAGCAGTTAACTTCATTCGTGCTCATCCTCTCATGTACCACCCTGTGTATCCCATTCACAAGCGCCCTCTGGTGGTGCGCTCTGGTGTAGACTATCGCTTTACTACTATTGCAGTGGATCAGGTGGATGCTGTGGATGGCCGATATGAGGTTCTCTTCCTGGGAACAGGTGAGTCTGCATCTTCTGAATGCCGATATTAGTTAAGCTTAGTGAATCTGTTAAACTTGGGGTGGTGTAGTCTAGTTGTTAAAGTAAGCATGAAATGAAAATTCCCCTTATCTGTTTTCTCAATGCATATTATAGATCTTGTTGTGAACAACTCATGCAGGAATATGTTTAGTTTTAAAGGGGTCATATGATGCTGCTAAAAAGAACATTATTTAAAAAATGATGATAATAATAATAATAAAAATAAACATAAATAAATAAATAAAATAATAATAACAATAATAGTAATAATAATAATGAACTCAATTAATCAGAAATGAGGGGAAAGTTGGAGGACGTGGAAGATAAATAGCAAAATAATAGTATTAATTAGTAATAGTAGCAATAATAACAATATTAACAATAAACTCATTCATCAGGAACGGGGGGGAGGTTGGAGGATCAGGAAGAGGACAAATAGTAATAATAATAATAATAATGGTAGTAGTAGTAATAATAACGGCACCAAGAACAACAACAATAATAATAATAATAATAATAAAGCTATAAATAGTGAGATATTGTAAGGCTGCCTCTGGGCCCTCCATGAGCACAGCATAAGTTGGGCCCCCGTCCATGTCACCCTACGACGGGCCATCAAGGAGAGGTGTTGTGGGGCACAGGGCCCAAAGTCCCACCCCTGGCCGCCACATACATGCCATGCTTACCCTATATATATATATATATATATATTTTTTTTTGACCTCATAATGTTTAATCAAAATGTCATAATATGCTGGACTTCTCCAATCATTTAAACTCAGCCCTGCAAGCTCACATGTATCTGCCTCCACTTTTAAATGCAACGCCCAAAACCCAATCAAGAACCGTTGCACAGAACCAAGTCCCCACCATAGATTTTTTTCTTTTCAGATAATCTGTAATGTAGGTTGCAGATTTTGGTAAACATATTGTGTTGACAGTGTATCACTTTTCTCTCACCCCACAGATCGTGGTACGGTCCAAAAAGTTATAGTCCTGCCCAAGGATCCCACCACAATGGAAGAGCTCACTTTAGAGGAAGTGGAAATTTTCAGGGTAAATACATTTTAAAAACATTTTTCAGACCTCAGCATTTTAATGTTATACTAAAAATAAATAATGACATCTGTGTGTGTGTAAAATAAAAATTGAAAATATAATATGCTTTTCTATTCCTTATTTATAGACGCCTGCTCCTGTCAAAACAATGTACATATCAGCCAAAAGGGTAAGATATAATAAAACACATTTTAATACCCTTTAAGAGTGCAATTTTTAAAAATGTATTACAGAAATCATAGAATTATGATTTCATCCAGCAATAGGTCATTACAATTTTTTTTTTTATTTTTTTTTTTGAAGCAACAGCTGTACATATCTTCAGAAGCAGGTCTTACCCAGATGTCCTTGCACCGTTGTGGAGTATATGGAAAGGCCTGTTCAGACTGCTGCCTGGCCAGAGACCCCTACTGCGCTTGGGATGGAGAAAACTGCTCTGCCTTTACACAAGCCACCAAAAGGTCTGAGAACCTGAAATCTTTAAAATTGTACTTACTTATCCAGTCTCTTCACAGCTGAATCAAGATGAGAATGAATGATGAGAAAATTACGTGGCGTTTGATTATATTTTGTATTATTTCATTTAGGAGGAGCAGAAGGCAGGATGTGAAACATGGTGACCCTTTGCGTCAGTGCCGGGGCTACAACGCTAAAGGTAACAAAACCAACAGTCATCAATAAATAGTCTGCAGGATTATAATGAGGGCAGTCTGATGTATTTGTATAATAAGACAGCATATGACTGTAATATCTTTCTGTATTTACTAGTGGAGAGGAGACTGCAGGAGAAAGTTCAGTTCGGTGTGGAGGGTAGCAGCACATTTCTGGAGTGTGTGCCGCGCTCTCCTCAGGCCACTATCAAATGGCTCTACCAGAAGGAGGGAAGACGAAAAGTGGTATGATTGCATTCTTTTACTTTATTTCAAACCAACCGACCCGACTGACCAACCAACTAACCAGCCAAAAAAAACATTACATAATAAGGTTTTTATTTTGTTGGTTAATATGCTCTACTGTATTTATTTATTTGTTTGTTTAAAGAAATAACAATTTTATACAGCAACATTAAGACACGATGAATTGATTAAAAGTAACAGTAAACACATTTGTGACCCTGGACCACAAAACCAGTCTTAAGTCGCTGGGGTATATTTGTAGCAATAGCCAAAAATACATTGTATGGGTCAAAATTATTGATTTTTCTTTTATGCCAAAAATCATTAGGATATTAAGTAAAGATCATGTTCCATGAAGATATTTTGTAAATTTAAATTGACCCTTATGACTGGTTTTGTGGTCCAGGGTCACATTTATGTTACAAAAGATTTCTAGATTAAAGATTAAACTTCAAAAGTTTAAATAAATGCAGTTTCTTCAAAAATATTAAGCAGCACAACAGTTTTCAACATTGATAACAATAATAAATGTCTCTTGAGCATCAAATCATCATATTAGAATGATTTCTGAAGGAAAAGGTATTTTAATATCTAATACAATTAATACAATTTCACAATATTACTGTGTTTCTTGATTGGATATATGCAATCTTGTTCAGCATGAGAGGTTTTTCAAAAACATTTAAAAATCTCTTTGTTGACAGCTGAATCGAGACGGTGAGGTTCTTAAGACTCCTCAGGGGGTCCTTCTGAAAACACTCACCAAATCAGACGCAGGCCTCTACCATTGCCTGGCCACAGAAAATAACTTCAAACACACGTTGGCTCGTGTCTCCTTGCGCATCCTGGACCGGGACATCGCTGTAGCCCTCACCACCCCCGATGAGGAGGAAGAGGCACCAAGGAGCCGTCACAAAGACCATCAACAGGACCCTGCACCTCCTACCAAAGTGCTCTTGCTGGAGCCTGAAATGCGTCTGATTCAGCAGTACTGCAAGTCCTACTGGGAGCAGCTGACGGCCGGGGGAAACTCACAGGCTGACCTCCCCAAACGTACAAATCGCAGACACACAGATGCACTGATGGCTAGTGGGGAGTGAGGAGGACAAGAAAAGAGAGTTACCTGTCTGTCACCTTGCTCCGAGCGGTTTGTGGACTTGCATAGGTTAGTTCATATGCAGTGGCACCAAAAAGTATTTGGACACTTTTGGACCATTTAGACACTTTTTACAGTGTTCAAAGTGAATAAAAATAAATTTGTGATTCTTAAAAATTAAAATGTATTAATTTCCCCCAGAGTATTTAGACACTTTTGGACTATTTGAACACTTTTATACTGTGTTCAAAATCATTCAAAATAAAATTTTGACCCATAAAAAATGAAAATATATTAATTTCCCCCCCAAAAGTATTTGGACACTTTTAGACAATTAATTATGATTACATTTGTACAATATTCCAAAGTATTTTTTGACATCTAAAAATGAATATATTACAGTGTTCAGAAGTTAACCAATTGTATAAATTAATATTAATGTAAAATTAATTCATGAACAGATGCTCCAAATATTTGGAAATTACTTTTTATTTTGGACACGTAAAAAAATGGATACATTTTTACAGTGTTTAAAAAACATTTTTAAATGAATTAATTCATAAGCCGTGTCCCCAAAAATATTTTTAAAAATGAAAGTTTAAAAATTATTTTTCCCAATATTCAAAAAAAAAAAAATCTATTAATTTTGAACACTGTATCTGGTTTTTGAAATTTCCCACTTGGCTTGATATTTTGTTATCTAATGCAATAGCATTTACCCTCAACAAATGAAATTTCCAAATCCTTTTTGGGGTCATTGTATGTAATCAAACATTCATTGTTCATTTGTTCACTGATCCAAAGTTGAAGTACGTGACCATTCGTCTGTTGTACTGGGATTATATTCGGTGTTGATTTAGGACTTAACATTTCTACTTGCCACAGTGATTTGACTGAATTTCAGTATTATAAACAGGTGTAAACTTTTACTAATCTCACAAATTAAGCTATAAATGAACACCAGGATTCAGTCATTACATACTGGCTTTAATTAAAATAAAAAAATCAACTGAACCATAAAAATCCGTGTATCATTCGATCATTCGTTTTTTGATTTAATATTGAAAGTAGAAAAATGAGAAAACGGCTTCCTTTTCGTTTTTTCGTTTTTTTCCAAAAAACGAGAAACGAGAATTCAGCTTAAATTTTCGTTTTTCGTTCATGGGTGGAAAAATGAATAAACAGCTTGAATATTCGATTTCTACACGTGGGAATTAAACGCCCCTTTCTGCTGATTGGTCCACCCATGAACGAAAAACGAAAATTTAAGTTGAATTCTCGTTTCTCGTTTTTTGGGAAAAAACGAAAAGGGAGCCGTTTTCTCATTTTTCTACTTTCAATATTAAACCAAAAAACGAATGATCGAATGATACACGGATTCATAAAGCACCTTTAAAGAGGATATTACCTCACAAGCTTTGAAACGTTCCACTATCCTGTCATCAGGAAAAGCCTTTGTTAAACCACCAGTCATTGGGCAAGTGCAATTTCTAATGTTCCACCTGGATTATGAAATTGTTAAAGTAATTTATGTATGTATGTTTATATATGTATGGATTCTAATAACTAGGTTAATAATGGAGCCAAACATTTGCAAGAACTCACTTGCCTTCATATCTGTGACTGTGGCTGTTTCTCACCATTTGTAATATATATTTATTTGAAGTTGTATATTTTTTTTTTTATGGGAAGATCTTTGTTGTTAGAGGATACTGAATAAGGGTGGAGGGCATTTTTGCATGATTGAGAAATTCGATATGTTGCTATTTATTTAAATGCATTCAATATGACTGACACTGTTTAGGAAATAGCAATTTATGTTGTGCATTTCAGTTCATGCTTTGTGCCTGGTTGAGCAATCACCGTTCAAGCAAATACAAACATCATATGAGTTCACTCAGATAATATCTAACACTGGAAATATTTCACAATATTTGTGTCCTTTTTTAGTAGAATGGTAGAATAGTGTGGTTGTAAATTACAATGTTGTCTTGCTCTTAGATATCTTGTACGGAAAGAAATAATAAATGAGCAATAATTTGTGAGCCATGGATTCACTTTTCAATTCACATTTGAGTATATTAACATATTGTAAATACATTCAGTACTGATTCACATTATATGCTGTTATAGAAATCTACATCAACTGATAAACACACAGAGACTGAGAACCCTTGAGACTAGAAAGAGAACATATGCATGGTATCGGTACAATATTTTACTTTATTTTTTACATTCGATTACCTTTTAATTACCTTTGATATCATCGAATGCTCACTTAAGGTAAATAAAAAATACTATAATTTAATAAATGTAATGGAATCTTTAAATGTAATATTTAGCAAATCTCAAAAAAGAATATTCATTTTTCATACTGTATAATAAAATGTTGTGGTACCTAAAATCACCTGTAGCATTTCAAACAAATGATTTCAGTGTTGTTGATTTAATTTGTTTAGGAATAATAGAATAGAATTTTAATATCAGCCATTTATCCACATTTTTCTGAATTGGCCAGAATATCAGTGCATCCCCCTTCTAAAACTGCCTAGGTACATAATATTTAAAGTATTTCAGTTACACCAGGATTAATCCCACTCTTCATCGTCGTCCTCGTCATCATCAAATTCATCATCCTCTTCTAAAAGATATGGTAGATAAGGCACAAGGTAAAAGGTTAATAGTTATGGCAGAGTCCATCAGACCAACTTATTCTCTGAGCATTAATTACAAAATATATTGTGTAAATATTAATAAATATAAATGTACTACATTTTTATTTTCATAATTACTATATTAAATGACAACAACAACACAAATTCTAGTGATTGAGTGGTTACCAGATGAATGGATGACTTTACTCCTCTTCTGCATCACCATCATGAGAGCTCCAACTATTCCCTCTCCTGTATCCAGGGCAGGTGGAGGATCTGGGTTGGTGGTCACCTGGGCAAAAGAAATGACTGTGTATAGCTTTAAGCATTACATTATCAATAATGAGAAGCTAAGATTATGGGAACCTTATTCGTGCTTGGATCTTGCAAGTGGGTGATCTGCTTTGAACACTAAAATGACCTCATCTTTTCAACAAAATATAATATTTACACTGCCATTCACAAGTATGGGGTCAGTAAGAAGACTTTTATGCTGACCAAGACTGCATTTATTTTGATCACAAATACGGTAAAATCAGCAATAATTGCGAAATAGTATTACAAATTCAAATAACATCTTTCTACTATAATATAATTTAAAATGTAATTTATTTCTGTGATGGCAAAGCTAAATTTTTAGCATCCATCACTGCAGTCCCAAGAAACATTTCTTATAATCAATGTTGAAAAGAGTTGTGCTGCTACTGCGCTGCTACTGGAAACTGCGCTACATTTTTTCACAATTCTTTGATGAATAGAAAAAAAGAACAGCATTTAAATAGAAACTTTTGTGACATTATAAAAGCCTTTACTGTCATTTTTGATCAATTAAATGGTTAATTATTAACTTTGAAATGGTAGTGTAGATACTCACCTTTTTGAGCTTCATCCCTGATTGAATCTGGGTAAGTAATGCTCCTCTACCCCCTTCCCCACTGCTGGATGCTGGAGGTGGTGGACCATTTGGAGGTGAGGGGTTGCTTCCAAAGTTCATTGGAGGAGGAGCAGCGGGAGGTGGAGGTGGCGGAGGAGGAGGAGGACTGCCTGCACTGGGTTTGGCTGAGACTGGAGGGAGCGGAGGGGCGAAGCCTGAGGATTTGCTTCGTGGAGGAAAGTTGGATTCAAAAGGATGAGGTGGAGGCACAGAATTAACAAAGCCTTCAGGTGGAGGAGGAGGAAATGATTGACAGGCTGGAGGAGGGAAGAAATCAGATGGGGGAGGAGGTAATGGCGTATCAGATTGCGGTGGAGGTGGCAAATATCCACTATTGTCTCTTAGAGGCGGGGGTAAGGGTGCGCTCCTCACACCCGGTGGTAGTGGTGGTGGAGCTGCCTCAGCAGGTTGGGGCGGCAGAAAGCTACCTCGTCTTTCGGTCATTTGTGGTCCAGGTCTCTTTCCTGGAACGGGCGTTAAAGACTCCCTACGTTCTCCTGGAAGTGGTGGTGTGGGCAAACCTCCACTCCGACCTCCAGGTGGAGGTGGTAAGGGTCCACTGCGGGATCCTGGAGGTTGAGGCAAGGGCCCAGTACGCCCTCCGGCAGGAACTGGTGGCAGGGCTCCTAATAATGTAGATCGGGCTGGCAGAGGACCGCCGCAGCCCTCAGGGGTTTGTGGGGATGCAGCTGCTCTTGGAGGTGTTGGTGGAAGGGAACCTCGATGAGAAGGTGGGCCAGAGGACTGACCGGGGACAGGCGGTAGAGGCCCCATTCGACCTTGAGGTATTGGCGGTGGCGCTGAGGAGAACCCAGATGGCACTTGGGGAAGAGAACCCCGATGTCCACTGGGAACAGGAGGGCGAGTAGACTCTAAACGAAAATTAAACAATACGGTTTTAACATGAAACAAATCTAACATTTTAACTTTGCATATCACCATGACTTACCCTGCGGGTTCACAGCCTTTTTAACAGCCTCAATTCCACCTGAACGCTCAATGACATCATAGATGAGCTGAGAGGTTTCCGAATCGTTCATATCTGCTTCACTGATCCCAGCGCAGGACAGAACTTTCATCAGTTCCGGGTCCAAATTGTTGGGACCCATGCCAAGGTGACTGACATGCCTAAAGTCATGACACACACACAAAAAAATGTAAGCTAACCAAAAGCCTCTTCAGAATACATTTATCTTAGTTAAAGCGAGTCTGCTTATTCACTCACGTGAATCCACTAGGTGTTCCAATATCCCCTTTCAACAGTTTAGATCCTTTCTTCTTACTTTTCTTGTCTTTCTCTTTCTTGTCTTTCTTTGATTTGGAAGGGGTAATTTGGTTCTGGCTATTACTTAGTACCAGTGGAGGCATGGCAGAAGAGGTAGGAGTACCAGAGCCTGAGTTTGAAGATGCAATAATAGTATTTATTTATTTATTTTTAATTTGTGTACACTTCATGCCATTTTACATCACTGAACATGTAGAGTTAAATTTGTATTGTTTTCAGAACATTCAATGCTTGTAGTTTACATGAGAGGCAGAGAAAGCACGGGGATATTTCGTGTAATATTAGTTCTATTATTGGGCCACATGACGATAATAACCCTTTAACCCTTTCTTTTCTTTTTTCATTTTACAATAACCATATAAACAATAATACAATTTAGTAAAAAAGAAAGGAATAAAAACAAAAACATCAGAAGAAATAGATTGAACTACCTTGTTTTCTAAAATAAAGTAAAGGTTAGTGAAAATGTTTATTAAGATGTGAAAGGCCTATTAAAAACATAACTTTTAAAATACAGACAAATACTTTTAGTTTCCCATTAGACAAGCACAATCTTAGTGTAAAAAGTGATTTACTTACCATTTGGTGGAGGAAGTGGTGGCAAAGCTCCATGATCTAAGAATATAAAAGAAATATATATTTGACTTGCACTTTATTTAAATAACCTACACTAAATAAATAAATACAAATAAATGCAGTGATTTTGAGAAATCACATTACCTCTATATTCGTGTCCTTTTCTCTGCTGTTTATCTTTATGTTATTAGAGGAAAACAAAACCATTTAAGTGAGATGCCTTATTAGATCATCTTCATGATCAGATTTATGAAGTAGTTTGAATTGACAGAAATGGTTAAAACAAATGAATACACAATTATTGAATACCAAAACGATTATTTCTCTGGCTGATCTTCTCCTCCACTACAGCAAAGAAACTGTCAGCCTCTGCTACATCAGCAAAGTTCAACCCCACTTGACAGTCCTGAGGAGAGATGCAATTTTTTTTTATTATTGTTATATAGATACCTGATTAAAGAAAGGTAACTGAAGAAAGCATAGTCAACTATTAGGTAATATAGGGTTAAATTACACTGCCAGAATGGTAGCGTACATTAAAGCTGATGATTGTTTGAACATTACACTAACTTACTCTTATCATTGAGCTAGCCAACTTTATTACATTTTACATAATTTGTGGATTATAAATATTAGTATTAGATATAAGCCAAAATATTGCAGAGCTTTTATAAACTTTAACTTAGATTATAAGATGTAAAAAAAGAATAAACCTAATCAAAAGGAACAACTAATCAACATAAACAACTTTTTTTCAAATAAAACCATCAAAAACACAAAAAAACGGTTTGTATTAATACTAAATAACAATTGTAACACATGTACACATCCTGATTATCCACCATGCTTTGACCAAGGCTGCTTCTCAATACTCAAAATCATGCTGCCACATTTCCTCGCTCCTCCGTCCTTGACCCCTTGACCTGGAAACTGATCAAGGTTAGTCATCTTGAAGGACATCTCAATTATCTAATCGCATCGTGAGAAAGTGAAGAATGAGGAATGGGGAAGCTTCCAGAGGAGCAGCAAGGATGCCCAGGTGTATCCTTTGCAGAAGTCTTTCTTGTCGAAAAACCTGACACACGTAAATTCTCCTCCCCCTTCACATTTGTCATAATAATTTTAATTTATGTTTTACTTTTGCAGTTTAAATAAACCATACATCTCATATATTTCAACACGGCATCTTGCTTTATTAATACTTATAATCAATGTTGGGGAAAGTTACTTTTAAAAGTAATGCATTACAATATTGTGTTACTTCATAAAAAAGTAACTAATTGAGGTTTTTTTTGTGAGTGAGATGAATTAATGCATATTCATATTTATTTTAGAACTACAGTAACATCTTCTGATTTCTCTCAACATGGGGACAGGAGAGCTGTCAATCAATAAATTGGAAAAAAAGTAACTTGCGTTACTTATTTGAAAAAGTAACTCAGATATTCTCTTGTAAATGAAAAAGTAATGCGTTACTTTACTAGTTACTTGAAAAAAGTAATCTGATTACTTGTAATGCGTTACCCCCAACACTGCTTATAATGAATGTCTCAAATAACCAAACTTTAACAACATAAGGGCAGATCACCTGAGCGCAGCTGATGGCGCTTTGTAGTGACGATTGAGTCGTCAAAAATATTCCAATGTACAAATAAGCTTTCCTTTGATTCCTCCTTACTCATTTTCTTTCTTTGTATCCTTCTCTCTCATCCTAAGGGGGGTTCAGTGGTGGAGCTAAGACGCGAGGAAAGGAAGCGAGTGAAGGAAACGAGGATATGCAAATGAGAAAAGTTCAAGTGCAAAGGATTATGGGGTATTCCTTCCAGCTTCTTCACTAGGCATGCTCAGTAGCAGATGCAACAATATGAAGTTCAAAGAACTGATCCAATCCAAGCAGCTTCTACAGGACGTCAGTGATCAAACTGAGCATGTTCGACAATTGATCAGTTCCACTTTCACCAACAAACAACAGACAACAACAGAAAGTTCTCGCTATTTAAACTTTTAAGTTGCTCATACTAACTAAAATGTGACTGTATTTTTGTTTTCTACATTAGATAGTTCAATCAGTCTTTAAAATAGAGTTTGTCTGACAAAATGGAAATATTTTTACAGCGTGTCTGACAGTGGGATGACAATACATTGTGTGTTATAGTTATATGGCCAGTTAAGAGTTTTCATCAGCAACAACTGCATGCGTTCATCATACATGCAAATACTGTGGGTAACATTAGCTTCTTTTGCCTGTCTAAATGCAACAGCAGACAGTACTGTTGTAGACATTAATATGAGGAAGTAACTGATGTGCTAAATTAACTTTACAGGAAAGAGAAATAAAAACTTCCCCGAGACAAAAAAAAAAAAAAAGTCTTATTGTAATGTATTATATAAATGTTAAAATCAATTGTAACAATGACATTGAGCATATGACTCACAAGGTTGCAATGAATTGATATTCAACAGGTAAATACTTACGTCTCCAGGGAAAGTGTGAAAGAAAGGCTTGGTCCTTCGGTACATCAGTTGGTTATAGATTTCCTGTTCCCACACCAGATTCCCTGCCTGAAGGGAAGAAACAAATCTGAGATCATCTCAGTTTTCTCCCAGACAAAAGCAGGTCAAACATTTGCGGAACTAAAAGGGTAAAATGTGTATTTATTTTATTATATATATTTGTTTTAGATAGCTTGTCAAGATGTTAATTCATGCACATGAAAATGTGATAATGATTATTATAATGATCTATAAAATCTAGAAATGTAAGATTTAATGCGTTTATTTAGGGCCTGCTGTTTTCACCATGTTTAGCAATGAGAGAAATAGTGTTAAGAACCTTGACGTCATACAGACGGATGAAAAAGGAGCGCTGTGGACTGTCTTTGACGAAACAAACTACTCCAGACTGCTGTGGTGTCCAGCGGTTCGGCTCACTCGGAAGAGCCATAAGCAATTGCACAACCGCTGAGGACAGAGACTGCAGACGAAACCAGAAAAAGGCTGTAATTCGTGCCACACTTTCACAAAGGCCTGTTTTTCTATTATAATTTTCAATTATGTTCACTAATGAACACACCAAGAAAATCACACTCAGTGTCCAAAATATGTACCTAAAGATGGCAGATTATACAGTGCCTGTGTACAAGCCTTATTCTGTGGCAGGAAATGTCTTTAAGCAACTTCCCCTGTCAAACCCCCCCTCAGTGATCACAGTTCAAGCTGCAGTGAGGGCTAATTTCACACCTTCTCTTCCTTTAATCACAAAAGCTTTCACTGTGCATTCAAGCAACACCAAAAATGTACCCACAAAATGGTAGTTACTGCACTGTCGGGTCTGCAACAGAGGTCTTGATCTGTTAGAGAAAGGCTACCATGTTGAAAAAAATAAATCAGTGTTATTTTCCATATAAAAAATGAATATATATATATATATATTTATTTATTTATTTCATTATATTATTTATATTATTTCATTATATAAAATAGATGAGCATGTACTACTTCAATTTTTGCCGTGTATGCAAATTAAGCAATACAATTAATCGGTACATATTTGTATGTGTGTGGTGTACAACCTCAATAGTTGCATTAGATAAATGCTTCTGCTGCATGAATGCGAATGTTAGTATAAAGAATATAGCCAGCAACAACAGGATCTGGTCCTGACTGTGTCAAACAGTGTCATAATGGAATGATTGCAGAAATAAACAACCCAGTACAGAAGTGAGAAACATTTTTGAATTTATTGGTTTACCAACAGCTTTCTTTGATGTGCAGTATGACCTATGTGACTGTGATTAGTTAATAAATAATTACATTGGCAAATAAATAAATAAATGTATGTATGTATGTATGTATGTGTACTGGTAATTATCTGCCAGGACATTATCCATTAATTTTACAGACATTTCCGTTAACCCTAAAACACAATGCAATGAAGTGCAAAATTCAAACAATAGGTGAAAAACCTGTAAAAATAAATACAGAAATATTTAAATATTATAAATACAAAATATTTAAAGAAAATACAATTTGCATTTGAAATGAAGAAAATTTCATTTGTAATGTGTCACGCGGGGACTTCTAAAAATTTCATTGTACTGATATTTCATACTTTGAAAAACATAACTTTAAGAGTATGCTACTGTTAAAATACATGTATCGTCTAAATAATGCTGATTTTAATAAATGTTACACTGTTTTACATTTAATTTTACTGCTGTTAAATCTACAAATGTTCACAGTATAAGGTCACTTTTGTGTAGGGTTTTTGCATACTTTTCCCATTTAAAATTACAAATATTTTTACAATTTAAAAGTCACACCATTAAATTACAATGCTTTTGTAAATTAAGTATTATTTTTTTATTTTTTTTCCAACACATGGTCAAAGTGAAAATTGTCCACTTCTTACATGAGATAAATGAGGGGAAAAACACTGAAAAAATGAGTTCAGCTTCTCAAAAAGAGAAGTAAAACTTTATGGTCAATATTTCTTTTCTTCAGATATTGACAAACAGTTTGATATTTTTGTATGGCAGTTTTTTTTAATTACAATTTTATTTTATTGCGTAAAACTTTTAATTCCATCTTGCAAGTCATAAAACAAACTACAACAGTGATAATGACAAATAAGTGAACACACTAGACAGTCATAAGCATGCAGTCATATTTTGGCCCATGGTTTGCACAGATGTCACTCCATTTTAACAAGATAACACTTGTACTTTTACCCATCTTCCCTCTGCAAAGTGTAAATTTCCCTTAGGCCTGTACTGAAGGCCCTTGAACTTACTCACCACACACCTCCTGCCCAGCAGATGCTCCAGCCTCTCATTCTCCTGTGGACTAAGCAGAGAGCTGCCCACATTCTCCTGGCCCTTCCCCTTCGTTGCTCGCTTCATGGCCTCATATGCTCATGGAACAAACCGTTAAAAAATGAAACTCGAAGCGAGAGAAAGAAAGAGACCCTGGAAGAGAGCGAGAAATCTCCTCTGTACTACCGGTGATTAGACTGAACAGCGAGCATTGAGTTTCTCTTCCTAGTTCTTACTCTCAGCATCAGCAGACAAAAGGTTTTCACAGGAAATGGACAACCACACTTTTTTTTTCTTTTCTATTTTCATTCTCTCGCCTTGTTGTCAGTGTGACACACTGCTGTATGCTCATGTTGCTTTCAGATGAGAGCGGAAGTCCCCTTAGAGCCACCCCTGTCGACGCAGTCAGATCATCAGAACAGCCATTCTACAATGTACAACGTATACCAAGATAGCCTTCTGTTGGTCGGTTCCTGTCTGGTGACTTTAATATCTGTCTGTATGTCACATATGATGAAGAGCAGAAATCAAACAAAACAAAAGGACTGAGGAATTACTAATAGTGTTAAAATAAATAAATAAATAAATAAAGTGGTGGTGAAAGGAAAATGAAACATATCATGACAATGTCATGTTAAGGGAGTTTTGGCTTTTCACAACAAGTACCTCACACAATCACACTGAAGCTTCTAGTTTTTAACTGTTAAAAAGAATAAGTTGAGGCAATAGTTGCACTGAGATTTTTTTTTTTTTTTTTTGGTTCTCTTAACAAATGTAATTGTCTTCAGTACTTTGGGCAATTGGATTTGTTTGTCCAGTCAGTGCTAAATGACTTTCCAACTCTTGTCACAGCAAATACAGATCTGTATGAATGTTTTGAAAAAGAATGTTTTAGAATGTTTTCTGTTAATTGCCCAGGAAGCATTAGCTATTCGTTTAACCTTTATTGACATGTTGTCTCTGTTGTTTCGCAGCCAATATGTAGTTAGCTTGTTAACGAAATACCGTCTGTAGGTCGGCGAGCTAGCATGTTTGGTGCGGGTTTTTTTTTTTTTTTTTTTTACAAATCTATGTTGTCAGGATTGTTAACGATTAATATCTCACAAAAAGCTAAAAAATTGTGTGTATGGCAGTTGAATCTCTAACAATCACCTCACAATTGCTATGGGACTCTTAGCACTACTTAAAAACTTGCCAACAACGCGCATTACCATGCTATTTTGACTAGCTAACTATTTAAATTATTGGTAATGCAATAAAGCCAATAATAGTGTAAATGGGGCTTATAATAATTATAATTATTTTTTTATCTAGGTAATGAAAGAGGAAGACCAAATCATGGTTACTCAATTTTACACAAAGTGCTTTGCACAGAGAAAACTGTTGGATGTGTTGAAGTACTGATCAGCTCATGCAGAGCATTGGTGCAGGTTTGCCAGGTTTTCACAACAAAACCCACTCAGTAGAGTGGGGGAACTATGACGTCAGACTCCAGAAGAGTAATTCGCTGCGTCGCTGGTTAAAACCCCATAGGAAAATCTCGAAGGAACCAGTGGCGAATTTCACTTCCGGGTTCTGACGTCATAGCTCCCAGCCCAATTGCATTTTGAGGAGGGTTGAGGAGGGAAATTGGCATTCCAGGGACTAAATATCACGTTATTGGGGTCGCTTCAACCCGCGGCAACAGCATTGGATGTACACTTTGTACAGAAAAAAAAATCTATATAGGCTACTTTTATGAAAAAATTGCTGAAAAATCCATCTGGCGCAGGTCTCTACTTCGAAGGCATTTCGAAATGACACATGATCAATATGGAAGCATGGAACTGCGGCTGCTAAAAGTCAAAGAACTAAAACTTTTTTTCTAAAAGAAACACATTCTATTCTTAATCATATTTGTTTTTATACTCCCTTATAAATACTTCAGCTACAGCAAAACAGAATAGACGAGATCGTTTGGCATCAGGCTCATTCAAATATGATTCAAACCCATGGGGCAGGTGCCCCCTCAGATTTTGATACAATCACACAGGCACAATAGCTGTTAAATTCAAATCTGCGTTCCCGCTTTGGCTGGCGCTAAACCGGAGACAGACGCGTTTTTACAGGGCTGCGCATTATAGCCAATCACACATGATTCTGTAGAGCTTATGAATGCAATGACCAATCAGAGGCGTTCAGATGAGTCATCGCTGAAACACCGAGTTTTGTTTAGTGCGTGCGTCGCTGACTGAATTCAGATCTCTGGCGAATTAATTCTCTCATCAGAAACAACGAAGTGCAGATGTGCGTACGATGTAAGTAAGATATGCATTTCACAGTGTAAACAGCTTCAGTGATTATAATGGGAGTTTTTGACTCGTGCCCCCTCAAAAATAATAAGTGCATGAAGCCCCTGCATATCCCCTTGCATGTGTCCTTTCAAAATAAGAGCTACCAAAATAAGCCAAATAACACAATATCACATACCATTTGTTGTCTATATAGCATGTGGTATTTATATCTATAATTTGTTGACTATTTTGCTTTATCGGTTTTTCTGAAATTGCAGTTGTTGTTTTTAAATTACTGTTTTATGCAGTTAAGCTGGTCAAAGAGCTTATTTCTTTGTTTTGTCTTAAAGTCTGCATGAAACGGAAGTTGTGATTGTCTTTTCTTCTCTACTGTGACGTATATCCGTGTGAAACGGCATCTGAAATGAGAGAGACCTGCCTGAATGACTGAGCACTTCCTCCATCAGGTTAAGTCATAGTCATGAAAAAAATTAGTTTGCGATGTCCTAAGAGTAATATTGTGGTAATATCCTAATATCTTTTCAATGTTTAGGGGTAACTACTCCCTAGTGACTGGTGTCAGTGCATCAGCTTCAGTTTTCCCCCTGTTGTTTATCCCAGCGTTTGCCCCTCACGTCACTAGCTCCGCCCTTGCGCCATAGCTCGTGACCGAAAGAGAAGATGAGTTGTTTTGAGGGGGAGAGGTGGTTAACGTTTTTGATTAAAGATTATGAGGGCACATGAATTTTAAAAAAAATTATGAAGTGCACAGATAAATTATTTATAATAAACACTACAGTATTCCATTAAAAAATAAGAATTTTCAATTTTGATTTCATGGTGACTTTAATGCTTTTGTTAGTTGATATTTCTGATGTTTTGGCTGTGCAGCACCTTGGTCAACACTAGTTGCTTTTAAGGTGCTATATAAATAAACTTGACCTTGACCTTTTAAGCAATATATTGAATAAAGTGCCATGTAAATACATGTGACGTGACTTCATGGGAGTGCCAATTTGCAGAGCTCGTGCAAACATACCCATGTTGCTATGAACAGATGCTTTTTATAAAAAAAAAAATGCTTGCTGTTCCATGATTGTTGTATTTATTTTGTTACTGAGAGGAAAAGCGCGCAGCACATATTAACATATTCTTATAAATGTTGCTTTCATCAGAGTGGGCGGTGTTGGGATTTTCGATAACAGTATACCGCTGTTCACGTATATCGAACTACATTTTACCCCTAAACGAAAAATGAAAGTTACAAACTTTGTTTTGATTATATATTGGGGCCTTAACTTGTTAAGGAAGTTGCTTTTTAAAGTGATGCTGTCAGTGAAATTGTAGCGAAACATGGAATGTAAGTATATGGTTGTTTAACAGCTGTAAAGTGTATCTTTTGCTCTTACAATATTTAAAAATACTGTCCAGAAATATTTGTAATATTAATATGACTTTGATTAATATGATTTTGTTTTATGCACTAAAGGTGGACACTGAATTTTCCAAGCTTACAGATGTGAAAGAAGACTTGTTCATCAGGAAATGGGAAGGGACCAAAGAAATATCATTCTTGGAGAAGAAAATGGACATCAGTCACTTATTAGAGAAAGCTGACAGTCAGCATGATGGTACTATTTTTTGGCTCTACGTGACATGCACACATTTCTAAATGTAATTTCTGATTTTTTTTACATTATTTCATGATATAAAATTGATCATTTCAAATACAATTTTCAAAATTTTGCAAAAGATCAATTTTGTTTTAAATTGATCTTTTGCATTTGTCCTATATTTTTACTTAGTCAAGATGAGTTGTGCTGCATTATGTTGAAGATTCTCATTCATCTTCCACCCAACGGCATCTGGAAAAAGTGTTGCTGGCAGTAAATGCTGTGGTAATTCTGCTGTCTCAAACCTGTTGGAGTTGGTGCCGGTATGCATTGGTAATGTGTTTGCTTTTAATAAATAAAGTTGTTGCTCAAACAGAAACATTTTCTTATACTTCTCATTTTTGTAGGCTGGTACCAGCTTGACCTCCTTACTGCGTGAGTCCATGAAAGGGTCCCTGAAGTCAGTTCAGCTGGTTTCCATTGGTTCACTTGGACATGGAGCCCAGTACGTAAATGTGGCCAAGAATAATTATTTTGCCCTTCCTTTCAATCTGTGTCAACTATCATTGAGATTTTGTCTCTGTCTTTTGATCAGGTTTTTTAATCATCACATACATACACTATACAGTATCTCACAGAAGTGAGTACACCCCTCACATTTTTGTAAATATTTTATTATTTTATGTTTTGAACATATTTTCAAGTTTGTTATAAGCACATTTCTGTTTGTAAGAGCATGTTGGAGTACATAAGAACAATTTGAGAACTTGTTGGTAATTTACATGTTGTGAACTGCCACCTACCTTGCAGGCGGCGCCCTTCTTCCAGCTTTACAAGGTCGGGGTCCTGAACGTTACGCACCCCCACGGTGGGCACGAGGAGCCAAGTACCCATGTAAGTGGAGCCCATTAGAGAAGCTTCGTATCTAATCATGAGTTTTATTGATTTAAAATGTACAAATGAAACACTACTCTTTGTTCACAAAGTTGCAAATTCATAACATATATTGGTTGAATTTTTTTTTATATAATAGTTTAGAAAATAGTTTTCTATAATAAAACCAGTCGTCTTTAAACAATCTTTCAATTTTATTATTCAAGCCTAGAGAGAGCAATGTGTTCAACAATAAATACATGTATTTCTGAACATTAATCTGTGGGATGCTTGAAATTGTTTCCATTCATTTAACGTCAGGCAACTTGAAAAAACACAAATCGTTGGGAAAATGTGAATCAATTTAAATTTAAATCTGTTAATAAGCTTCCCACTAACTATTGATCTGTTAAGTATTATGTTTCATTTTTGCTCAGCATTCAGGTCCATTCTGTGCAGAAAAAGAGTAGAATATGTTCACAGAATATGTACACAGATGTACAACAATTAATAGAAAGTTTCTTCCATTTCACACACAATATGTAGACTATACAAAATACAAAACAAGACTATACAAAATAAGCAGACATGTTGACATTTATGATAAAGTTGTAATGTCCAACAGGAAACAATTTTAGTCCTGGTCCATGTAAACCCACAGATACTGATGAGGTGTAACAGAGATGGACATATTATAGTATGACCACAGAAACATTTCAGTAAACTTGTTGATAATGAATTCTGCAGGCCCATCAATGCTGTGTTATGCTGTAGTGACCTTTCACATGAAATTATCAACATCATTCATTACTGTCCGGCCCATTTCTGGAGTGGAATTTCACTGAAACACAACATGTCACCATGCAAACCACAAATTTTTCAAGCAAGTATGCTCATTTTCAAGATGTTCAAAAGTATTTCCAATTATAAGACAAGCAAAATGACATACAACATGAAAAATCTTCTGAAATGAAAAAGTTTATTGAATACTACTAGATAACTAGTATTCAGACATTTGTGTTCCTTCTCCTCTCTAAAACAGAGTAAAGAAATGTTGTCATATTCTGTAGATTTCATTTCTTTGATTATGTAACGAAAGTACAAAAAGTACCAATACAATACATTTACTTCAGGTTCTTCATCTGACATTGAAGCATTGTGCTTAAACATATTGATGAAATTCATCACAAAACTGTACACGTTTCCTATTTAAATAATGTTATAAACTGTTTTTGGGACTGCTGAATGATAGGACTGCCTATCATTCATCAAGAATCATATTAACTGAAATTCACATACAGTGGGGTCCAAAGGTTTGAGACCAAATTGAAAATGTGGGATTCAAAATCAAATTTAACTCTGAAAATAAATTGTTTAAGGATTAGTTTTAGGACAAAAATCATAGCAAATACATTATAATGATTATGATAAAATTAAGTTGTTTAGGATCATCGGATTCTAACATTTCACTTAAATGTTAGTAGTTTTTAGAATGAAAAAATGTGTATTGAACTAGAATTTTCACTAATGAAAGGTTTTTGGACCCCAAAATATGCACTGAGTTATAAAAACGGAAAATTGCTCTGTGTAGTAGGAGGTAGACTTCAAACTGCATGTTTACAATTTTGGCAATATAGATGAGTGAATTTTCATCTGTTTCACAGTTTTTCCACCAGTTTTGTGTAGTTTAGGAAGCTCCATCTGCCAGTCATAACAGCAATACTTTTGCAAGAAAAATTGTCTTTTATTAAAAATACATTTATAAACAGGGGTGCACATAAGCTTTTCAGCCTGGTTCTCAAAAGAGCACCTGGAGGTTTGGTTTGGTCCTCACACTGCACATAGTGTGACCCATTAAATATAACTATATAAAAAAATAATAGTGATAATAAAATGCTAATATTTACTTATATATATTCATGTATATATATATATACATTTTCATCATTTTCAAACTTAAAATCAACAAGCTTTTATTTTAGCGTGTTGCCGGCAAGTAGGCTAAATGCGCTGCCGCATGAAGAGCGTTAGTGAAGGAAATGTCACAGTTTTGCATTGTGCTTTGAAAACGGCAGTGGATAGCCTCGATTTATGCTTTCAGTTCGAATAGAAATCTCATACAGTATTGCAGTTTGTATATCTAGAACAGCTGTCAACCATGTCGGTATGCAAATGAGCGGTCTGAACTTATTTACACAGCGCAAATTTTATTTTGGTCGCACATGCACACCTGCGTACCACATATGTGCACCCCTGTTTATAAAATATTTTCAAAATGTTCTTAGAGCATAATTACCCTAATGTGTCAAGACAATATGTTACCTCTCTTTTTTGCATTCATCTTGAATTTAGGTAACTAGCCACTTTATTTTGGACATACTGAAATTAAGGAGTTATATTAATTTATAGCTATCAAAGTAAATGAAACTGAACCTGTTCCAGAGGTTTCAGGTTCAGGAGTTTGGGTTCTGTATTAGATTTTGGTCTTTTAAGTGTTGTAATCCAGTTGTAGCTCTTTCAGTGGCCACCCGACGTCTTCTTTCCATTGACCCACTCTATTATGATGAACGTAATGCTCATAATCATGAAGATGAAACCCAGTGTCACAAACACAATCGCCTGGAAAACATAAAAGAATGTGAGAAAAGAAGAAGCCATAGATCTGTAAGAGTAAACTTACATTCTGTCTGATTCTCACCTGGATTTTTGGCCGAGATTTCAACGGCTCCTGTGCTTCAGGGACGATGCAAATGTAGAATATTCCCGGAAGAATGAAAATGAGGCTGGGAGCAGATGTGGCACCTAAAACAAAAATCATTCAGGTCAATTCCGCATTTGAATTATAGTAATGTGACCATTAAAATCCTCTACGTGGCAGATCTGACTTACCGATGAAGCCGAAGATGTCACGAATGTTGGGCACGAAGATGACGAGCAGGTTGACAAAGAAGAGGACGCACACAGCGATGGAGATGTGACGCACCCAGTGGAAAGGCTTATCAGGGAAAAGAAGCTGCAAGACGGCACGACGAATCTGGAGAAAAACAAGGCACTGTCAACACTCAACCAGCACGATTATGAGGAATTATATGCAAGCAATAACTAATGAGCCAGGAAAACCAGGAAAATGAAAGTACCGGGAAGAGGACCACTGGAACGGTCAGCGTCACTGCTATCAGCACAGCCAGCCGAACACACAGCATCAGGGTGTCTTTTTTACTGTACATCTTCAGAAGCTCTGAATCCACCTTTCCTACATGTATGTAGACACATAGCGATTGTTAAAACATTTTCAAATATAACAAACCTTGAAATGTTGGTACTTTGATTATTATTTACCATGGTACTTTGTAAATGCCATAGTTCTAGGACTAGGTGTAGGTATTTTTGTTTGTTTGTGAAGTTTCGCTTACCATAGAAGGTGAGGTAGCCAAAGATGGCAGTCAGCAGATACATGACAAACATGGCCATAATAGAGATATTAGCAACATTTTGCATGCGTTTCTTGTTTGGACTGAAATGAGGAGACAAAAAAACAATATCAATACATAAAAAAGTTTTTTAAAGCCAATGTGAATGAACAAAAGTGCAATTCCAGTCTTACTTTTTGAGTTCTGTGTAAATGGGCAACACTTCAGGGTGACACACAAAAGCAAATGCCATAATGGGAATGGTAAAAGCAGTCTATGATGAATAAAAAAAAAAAACATGAAGTTAACTGATTAATTCACTGCACTTAAGCAAAAAGGACACATGATAATAATTTTCTGATTTGCAGTTTATATCTCTAACCTGTGGGTTGATGGTTATAAATTTGGCTTCACACGTGTCATCGGTAGAGTTGTATATGCTTTCAGTGACACCAGTTTCATTATAGCTGTGTTCTAAAGAACACTCTGTGACAAACTTCTTGTAGATAACCTAAGAAACAATGGAGAGATGCTTTTATTTGTCACCACATAACAGTCATTATTAATACTGTATGTAGGTGGATTGAGAGTGGACTTACAGATATGAGGAAGAAGACCATGCAGGTGAGAGAGAAACCACTGGTGTAGCCCAGATACCCTAAAATAAATGCATAAATACATGATAAATGCATGTAACTATTCATGCCATACCAATTTTAATAATTTTTCAAGCTCAACTGGTAGATACTGATACAATGTATTGCTTTAATAAGGCTTTCACTACACCACACCGGAACTTTTTCGCCCTTATGCGAAATTGATTTTAAAAGCGTTGTTTGTGACACTCAACATAGATCTTTAGTGCAGATGTGTAAATGCTTGATTGTGATTATTATGAAATATAATGGAATGAGAAATGACAGAGGGGGAAAACAAAATGAAAGAATGAAAGGAAAGGAGGCAGGAACCTACCAAGTCGTTTCATAAACGCCAGGGGAAGAATGACGGTGACACTAACGATAATGATGAGACACCTCCCATCAACAAACCAGTCACTGACAAAGAGAAGTAAATGTTTCACACAACATATCATGTCAGAAGGAGTGATATGATTATGAAGAGCAGTCAGAATGGACACTTCTCTAGCCATACACAGAGAGTTATTAATGAAATGAAAATGAAATACAGTGAGGTTCAAAGTCTGAGTCTATTTAGAATTCAAGAGGGATCCACATTGTGCTTCAGTGGACGCAAACAACTAACCTTTGATACAAAGGATTTCACATGCTCAGTGCCACAAATTTGCTTATTTGATTAGTGACCTTAAAATAGTACATAATCTATAGTGCAATAGTTCTCATTCATTTTACATCATGTTTATTGGTTTCATCTTTTTCAGAATCTTAAAACTTTTACAATTTTGAACCCCACTATATTCAGCGCATCAGTACTATGTTCTGGTACTCACGTTGAGTTATCCGGCAGTTCCATAAGACCCTGAATAATATGAGGTAACTCTATCTTCACAATGAACAGGTAACTGGACATTGCTGTTGGATCAAATGAAGAAACATTAGTGCATCTGCATTCAGTGCTCATATTGCTTTAAGTAGTTATCCCTGAATTTGATTTATCAGCTGTGATGTCTTTTTGACATTGTGAGTAACTACTGAAATTTATACAGTAAAACGTTTAATTTTACCTCCAATGTTGTGCAGTGTTATAATGCATGCTGCTAAGATTTTCCCAGGTGGACCAAATGCACGGTACCCGAGCTGTTCATATGCACGGATGCCTAAACATACAGACAAACATAATAGAAAGTTCAGAAGAAAGTCAAGGTGCATTTTTAACATGGCGTATGATGTTATCAGGATTGTCTTATGAGATAAAAGAGATAATGTTTCTCACCAACCACTCCTGCAGTCTTCAGAAGCAGATGGATGGAGTAGGCAGAGAGAACAGTGATGGATATCAACAGGATTCTGCAAACAGTTTACACAAATAATGAAACTAGATAAACGACAACAGCAAAAAGCAAATTCCCATTTGGAATGCAAGGATAATTCACCAAAAAAAATTTCATTTTAATTTAATCAGCCTCATGTTGTTCCAAACCTGTATGTCTTTCTGTCTTCAGTGGAGGACAAAGAATATGTTTTTGAATAAAGTCAAAGGGGTACAAAACAACACTGGATCCCACTGTCTTTCATTGTGTAGAAAAAAAAACACTGAGACATTTTTAAAATATCTTTTTTATGTTCCACAGAAGAAAGTCATGTTTGAAACAACATGAGGGTGAGTAAATGTTGATAGAATTTACATTTTTGGGTGACTTTAAAATATTATTTTAATCTTGCTCTTTTAGTTTTACAGATTGTCAGACTCATTAGCCAGTCATTTGTCTTTCAGAGGTGCTAATGTAATCACGATTAAGCGGCACAAACTGCAGTTTGATCAGGGATATTATCACCAGTCGACAAGGAGATGACAGAGGGGACACAAATCTAACCTCTAATCTCATTAATGACGCATTAGACAAGCTGAGAGTGTATTTCTTTGGAGTACAACTTACAACAACACTGTCACACACACACACACACAAAAAGTCTCGGTAGTAAAGGTATACAAAATAACCATCCATTACGTGTTCTATGAGTTAACACTTCCCCTAGTATCTATTTGCATATTACTGAAAGTTTTGATTGGCAAGAAGTTTCGTTGTGTTTTTTTTTAGCTGTTGAGATTGAAACTATACTAGCAAACTTTTTTCTTTTTTCTTCTTCTCTCTCGCTCTCTCTTGTACAACAAGCTGCTTAAAAAGCCTAGTTGAGCTAGACAGACAGACAAATATACAGACAGACAGGCTTTGATTTGAGTACAGATTACAGCAGGCTATTAATAACCCTCTCAGGTCTGATCTGTGAGCTGTGCATGTGCAGGTGTCACATCATAGATGCACAGTTACGTTTAAGCTCCCTACACAAATAAAACCCTGTCATTCACAAGGATTAGCAAATGCATTTGTTCTATCAAGGAGCATAGTTCTATTTAGTTGTTGTTTTATACTATGTCTGCTGTCAGAACTTGATCATTCATCCTAGCACTCGATTTGTAAGGAACATGGTACGTGGTATGGAGGCAGTGAAATTGAAAGAATGAATTTTTAGCACTGGGTTTGCCCGACTTATCCTCACAGCGGCCTCTAAGTTACATGATACCTCAGCCAAGAAAAAGCATGCAAATATTTGAGGTTGTATTGACATAGCATTTGTAAGGCTGGTTGTGACTGGCACGTGTATGTGACAGAGGCACACTGGAGTATGGCTGGATATGCCTATACAGTTAAATGTAGATGGACACAAAGAAGCCTTAAAGGGATACTCCACCCCAAAATGAAAATTTTGTCATTAATCACTTACCCCCATGTCATTCCAAACCCCTAAAAGCTTCGTTTGTCTTCGGAACACAATTTAAGATATTTTGGATGAAAACCGAGAGGCTTGTGACTGTCCGATTGACTGCCAAGTAAATTACACTGTCAAGGTCCAGAAAAGTATGAAAGACATCGTCAGGTCAGTGGTTATTCTCCAAAATGGCGTTACGGTGATGCGGAGAGACAGAGGAGACGAATTGTTGAATAAAGTCGTTATTTTAGTTTTCTTCGCGTACAAAAAGTATTCTCGTCGCTTCATAACGTTACGGTTGAAGCACTGATAGCAGATGGACTATTCTGACGATGTCTTTCATACTTTTCTGGACCTTGACAGTGTAATTTTCTTAGCAGTCAAACGGACAGTCACAAGCCTCCTGGTTTTCATCCAAAATATCTTAAATTGTGTTCTGATGACGAACAAAGCTTTTAGGGGTTTGGAACAACATGGAGGTAAGTGATTAATGACAAAATTTTCATTTTGGGGTGGAGTATCCCTTTAATGCTTGGTCAGGCCAAACCCAGACACGCATACAGAGCACATGCATTCCCTGCATACTAACTGAAGTTAATGAATAAAACGCAGCCAAATGCCAAAAAGAGACATTATTCCACTTAGAACCTGAAATGTTTTGTTTACATTTGTAACACATATCAGAAATGGCTCTTCAACTCAAATAGTATTTACACACTGTACTTATTTGTTGATGACATAAAAGAAACACTAGAACTCATTTTTATTATTACACCTTCAATAACCTTTATTTTTATAGCACAAATCAACCCAAATGCAAATGAATAATTGGAAGTGTAGTTTGACTTACACAAAAAGGATGATTCCGGTGTTGGCCATGGCGTAAGCCAGTCCCAGAATTCCACTGCCCATAATGGCATTACTGAGGTTGAAAATAGACATTCTGAAAGAAGTCTTTCCCTCGAACTGGAATAAAAGATGAATGGGGTATTAGTCATGAATTGTATATCTATTTATCTGAATAGGTTCTTTTAGCTTAAATGGTTGTTTAAATTTTTCTGTGTATTAACTCCACAAACAAGGAGTAGTTAGAAGTTATTCCTACTGTTATACATTATACTTAAATGTAATATGGAGTGTCTATATTTGTGAGTGTTTTACATCATTCCAATTAGTTTCACCCAGCCGTATACAGTAAGTTTTTGTGAAGTCAACTCTGAAATTTGGATACTCACATCTGTAAACTGAGTCTCTATCTTTCCATTGCTTTTATTGGGGAGGAAGTTATCCCCCTCTGTCATGTTTTCAAGGGCATCAAATCTGTAATACAAGGAAAAGGAATATAGTTTTTTTTATGTAAAGTAACAATGACGTTTGAATTGCCCTGTTTTGAGTTCTGTTTCATCTGTCTTGTATAGGAAATGTTTTGAGAAAATGCAGGAAATGACATATTAGCTACTGAATCACCTTTTGACCATTTAGCAGGTGAGGGCCCTTAAGATATAAGACTTATTTGTAATTGCATTAATGCAACAGGTTTGTGAATGTTGTATTAATAAATGCCTTAAAAACAGGGGTCTCAAATTCAAATGACCTAGCGGTTAACCAGGGGGCAAACTAAACAGCTGCAACAAATACAAGTGTTTTTACAACAGTCAATATGGCTCCGTGTTTTTATAATAAAAAAAATATTATTACAAAAAAAATAGTTAATTTAATTGTTTATAAAGCTGAAATAAAATAAAATATTAGATGAAAATATGTATAATAAGTTTAAGTACTAAAATTAACTGATATAAAACTAAAACAGAAATTAAAACTATATATTTAAATGATATTTTATTTAAAAAACTAATAAAAATGACTACAGCACATAAAATTACGCTAAAATTAAAATGAAACCAAAAATCTAAAGTTAAAAGCTAATTTAAAATATTAATTAAAAATATAATAGTATATGAATAATACTAATAAACAATCATATGTAACAATCATATTCAAGTTTTCAATTAAATTCAATTCAAGTTTATTTGTACAGCGCTTTTCACGATTGAGATAACATTATTGGCCAAACAAACTTGTGAGTGAAAATTGATCTGAGGTTTGATTTAATGATAGTCTATTAACACCTGAGTTAGTTGAATTTGAAGTTGAATATCCAACATACTTTCAAACCAAGCTTTGCTTAAAGCAGCAAAGGTTACAAGCTAAATGATAAGATGTCATGTAAAATTTGTGAATTTTTAAAGCATTAACTTTTTTTCTGAGATAATTCATGATAATAATTGAGTTAATTTCTTGTGTTGGTGTGGAAACGTACCCATTCTCTGGAATTCTGTTAGGGCTGAGATCATGGTGACCGTTTGACGTTTTCTGTAGTTCCATTTTAGACTGTACAACACTTAACAATCCTCCAAAGAACACTGTCTGTAAGGTTAAGCTCTGTAAACAATCTGAAACACAGAAAAAGGTTCTGGAATAAATTATCATTTTACTGACAACTGAAATTATTGTAAAACATGAATGCTTTGCTGAAAAAAGTCCAGTGTGAAAATGTCTAAAATCTGGAAAATAAATTGCAGATGAATGCTCAAATCTGCTTGAGCAGTGAGATCGGTGACAATCACTTGCTACATTTCTCTTACTAATGTGCAACAGGAGCATAACCTTCACATAAATATCAAGGACGAGGAGAAGGCAGGGAAAAAGTAATGGTAAAAAGATTACTGCATGCTAAAAAACATCAAATGGATAGATTAGCCTTGATATAAAACAGCTGTGAGTGTCTGTGTGCATATTTCCCCCCTTCATCATCATATTCAGGCTGGTTAGTTAGTTGTGGGCAGTATTCTGAAGCTCTAGTGTTTTTAAAGCATGATTATTGTACAGTAAACAAAGTAAAAATACACTATAATTTTAATATGTGGGAGGTGCAATTACATGCAGGTTAACTCTACTAGAGTAGTAACCTAAAAACTAAATATATATTCAGATCTTCCCAGAGTGTTTTATTAAAGGTCAGATGTGTATAAATATAAAGATATGGCAGAAATAAGAAGAGTGTCATGCTATTGCAAATTCAGCTGACTGTTTTCACACAGGTTTCCTGTACATGATTGCCATTGGTCAGGTGAATGATATCTCTGCCTCCAAAGTCTTGCTTTTGTAGCTACGTTAGCTGGTCGGGATGCTCAACCAGGAGGTCAAGGTTTTACTGGTTAGCATGGCCCTATGCTAACAGCTTTCTCCAAGTATTACAAGCCTCTTTGACTTAAACAAACAGAGCAATGTTTTCATAGTGTTGCAGAGCTGTGAAAATCAACCTGTGAATTGCTGGCCTATGAATGTCTCTCATATTAAACTTGGATAGGGGAAAGTATTTTACATTTCGGTGTAGTACATTTATAATATATTAACTAATTAACAAATTAAAATTGTAATCAAGTACTTCACGTGCTTTAGTGTGCTAGTCAACACACCAAAATAAGTGTATTTTTTAAAGCATTGCAAAAGATCATTAAAACAATTATTTACAATTTAAAGTAAAACTTTTAATTTGACAAAGTGCACTTTTTAAAAAGTGTACTTAGGAAACATAGTCATGAATTACACTTGAGTGGCCTTTTATTTAATTAATATTGTATTATCTGCAAGTACATTTTTTTTAAATATACTATTTTAACAATTTGAAGTACACTAAAGTGCACACTTCAAGTGCTCTTCTCTTTCACAAGGGTAATTAAGCATGAAGCTTGCGATGATGGACACACCATAGTGTGAGCTGTATGTTATGATTATACATAAATGCTAGTGCTGTCAAATGATTAATCATGATTAAACACATCCAAAATAAGTTTTTTTACATAATATATGTGTGTGTATAGTACAAATAGCATGGCTGATGCAATTTTTCTTAAGCTTGCACTCTCAGCATGACAGTGAAACATTATTAAAAATGTGCCAGTTCTTGTAGGTCAGGAAATACTTAAGTCTTAATCTGTCATTGCAGGACACGGGCAGTAGCCTTATTCGGGAAAATGTCTGTATTCGTTCAGTTCTTTATTTGGGTTTTGATGCAGAATTCTCTGACTACTTTAAGTCTTGCCAAAAGCATGGCAAGCACAGAACTTCAGTGTTTAGTGGTCAACTCTCGAAACAAGAGATATACAGTTCAAGTGAAGTGTACTTTAACAGCATTCCATCACCGAATGTCTGTAGCTGTTTGGTTATAATGTAAAATATGTCTATGGAAAAGAGGTTAATGCAAAAGTTACTCAGTCTTGAAAAAACATCAACCCACTGCCAAAATGAACAACTGGTGTGAAATAAAGCATGAAGTGAATAAAACATGTTACAGAAACTGTAAAGAATGGGAAGTTAAGCCTGTGAAGCAAGCCTTGGCCACATGACTTCTGTCTGATGCAAGACTTTATCTGTATTGAAACAGAATGAACCTCCCTACACACCCTTATTCAAACACGCTTTTTTTCCAACAGAAAGTGGTCGTTGAGAAAGTACTCACCACTGTGGGATAAAGAGAAACCTTGCAAAAGTCTCTAAGTGTAGCTACGTGGTGTCCTGAGGTCAGAGAGTCTTCACTCATTTGTTTGTTTCTGTGTTGCCTTAGTGAAGCTGTCCAGCTTGTGTGAGCAGACATTCAGAAAGTCTAGTAGACTAGCAGACTACTTTCAGCGCTCACCTGTGTCCTGCTGAGACGGGGGAGGGGATGAGATTAACTCCTGTGTGGAGGAGTGAACATGTGTCTGTGTTTAGGGAGGCCCTGGCACAAATCCACCATTTTAACACTCTTGAATATGTTAAAAATAGTAAATCTGTAAAGTTTTCTATGTATGATGTACATTTATACATGAACACATATTATTATATGGCAGAAAACGACATTCAGGCATTAGAGCACTGAAGAATGGTCAGGGCTTGTGTGAAAATGTTTAATAATTTGGGGGGATTGTTTAATATGGGTGGGCTATAAAATTGGATAAGGGGTTATAAAGTATGTGGGAGAAGCCAGGGGATTGTGGATAAGTGTACATGTTTGCGTACAAGTGTACATGAGCTGTAGGTTTAGGTGTAGGGTTAGTGTATAGGGCAAGAATATACAGTGTAGAATATACGGTTTGTACAGTATAAAAACCATAACACCAATGGAGAGTCCCCACAAGGATACTAATCCAGACACGTGTGTGTGTGTGTGTGTGTGTGTGTGTGTGTTGTGGTAAGTAATGAGATTAGAAGATCAGGGCTTTTACCTGCATGCACTTGTTCTGCAAAGCAGGGGAGAGTGGGGTGATTTGAGCCTGTGGGGAAGTTGAGCCACCCCTTGTTTCTAGACAACCTTAAATAAAATTGGTGATATGACCTCAAATATATGAAGAGTTAACCATTTTATTAACCATGTGATGGAGAGAAGCCCATGGAATAACTGGTAACTACATTTAGGTTAAAAAAATTATTTTTTGCTGTTCAAAGTGATTTTTGTATGTTGAAGGACTCGTGCTTCTTGTGTCTGAACAATTACAGACAAATCTGAAAAAAATATCACACATGTGTTTGTGCTTTAGGAAGTTATAATATGATGCTATAATGTTAGCATGATGTTCTAACTCTAAACTGCTAGATGATGCAAGTTTGTTAAAATGGTAGGAGTGGGGTCATTTGAGCCGAAAGTCCAGGGGTAAGTTGAGCCAGTGGTTTACCCCTTCTTATGATTATAAAGTATTATTTTACTGTAATTCTACATGATATTTCATTCATTTTAGACCAAACATTTTTGATTATGTTCTTTGTTTTGAACTTGATTTTGTTCTTAAATTTTTAAATAGGCCTTGTTTATGACAATTGGCCATTGAAGTTTTTATGAAATTGATTTTCCCTGCAACATTTATTAGTGGGATGTTGAGTACTATAAGCCCAGTTCTGTAAGGTCAGTTGCAGTCTTTTTTTTTTAATTCTTGAGTTTGAACTTTATTTTTTTCTGAAATTTTTTAAATAATTTAAAAAATGACTTCAAGATTGTGAACTGTATCTTTAAATAAAACTTTTAAGAAGTCATCCATCCATCCATTCTATTATCCAGACCTCTTTGTCCTTATTACGGTCGCAGGGAGCTGGAGCCTAATCCAGCGTCTTGAGCCACAGGTGGGGAAACTCCCTGGATGAACGGCCAGTCCATCACAAGGCTCACACATAGATTTTAAGAAGTAATTTTTATTGAATTTTGATATAGCATGAAGGGAAAATGTTCAGTTTTACTTCAGCATAATCAATGGCACAGTTTAACTCCATGTGGCTCAAATTACCCTCTCCCTAGGCTCAATTTACCCCACACTGCGGGCAAGTTGAGCCAAAAGACCACTTTTTTTTGGAAAGCCATATTTTGAAAGCAGTTTATTTTAGATCCAAAGTGATTATTCCCAAGGATGCACCAAATCCTGAAATTTATGTACATATTTAAGTTGGACCCATTACTGTCATGTGCTCGCTTTAAACACACTGTAAGTAAAAACTCAACTCACCCCGCTCCCCTATAATTTCCTGATTCATTAAGTCATGCATATCTAAAGAAAGTGGGAATTTTTTCCTTGAGTCAAAAATTATTTTAATCTTTAATATACAGTTTGCTTTTAAGCTATTCCTTATCTTTTATGTTGGCTATTAAGAGACAATTTATCTAAAATGAAAACAAAAACTATAGACAAATGTTCTTTCTGCAAATGCCCAGTTAATTGGAAAGGGACAAGGGACATCTACATAAACATTGTCTTGGCCTATATTAGACAGCCCCTAATTATGTATTAATTAATTAATTTATTTTACATTTTCTGTAAGCACCTCACTATTTGTTGAAAAAGTAAAAAATAAATAAGAAGAAATCTCTCATTAGTCTTTATTATATAATAGGCTATTTGCTATAAAATATTTGACAGATGAAAATCATGAACCATGTCAGATGATAAATATTTGGCTGGCCAAATGTAAGCATGGGTTTGGCTGGAATTGAAATTATATTTATCAAAGTATTGTTGACTTTGTGTTATTTACTGTTGCTAATGCAAGTTCAATATTTTGTTTTTGTTTAAATTTTTTTCTTTTTAAACTTAATAGCATACAAGAATGCATTAGTAAAAAAAAAATGTATAATCACAATGATTGTCACGTCTAACATGAAAACAGTATATAATATTCAGTAATGCTTCATGTTGTCATGTACTGTTTATTGTGGTTTCAAAGAGATGCATGACGCAGACTTACCAAATACAGATACTGTAATAAATGCTAGGAATCTTCACAGAGACTATACACCACATACAGTAGCTCAAGACATAATCCTGATACATGTACTGTAAATCCATTTAAGGACTGCAAAAGTCTATGTTTATATATATTAAAGAAAACATAGGCAAAGTATGAGAGACAGTAATTCACACACACACACACACACACACACACACACACACACAATATGGTTAAGTAGGTACACACACACTCAAGGGATTATGCCAGTGTTTGCAGACATGTGACCATTTGGTCACAAGTGTTTACTTTTAGCTATAATAAAAAGATTGATATTAAAAATGTTGTGTGATTATCGTCATCAAACAGGATGTTCTCACACAAAGACAGGAACTAACTTATATGACTATAGTTAGTCACACATGTGGCTCTCACTCACAGCAAGCTGTAGTTTCTATTGCCTTGTGGGTAAAACAAAGATTTACACAGGAGTCAAAACACTAGATGTTATAAAGTCTAATGGTCTATACTTATTATATGGGAGGAAACATCATCTATTGTTATTTTCTGGTAACTTGCCTAAGAAGACGTCACATTCTGAGAAATTCAGTTGAACAATATCAGTGATCCAACTCAAGATACACTTTGTGATATCTCACAAGAACAGACTCTTCAAGAAATACCTCTATCAACATTCACTGAAATGGTATAACAGGTCACAAAGTTCCATTACGTATTACGTACGTATTTTAAAGCAGTAAAGTGGCTTTTGAAGCTCTGAATGTGTGAAAAATGAAACTGCTACAGGAATTCACTGCATAGTGGAAACGTGGTGGATTATCGAATACTCAAGCTTATTCCATCACTTCAACCTCAATTCACCCCACATCCTGTCTACATCACACGTGAATCTTACAAATATGTAGTTTGTGTGTGAGTATTTGAGTATAAGAGTGAGAAAATGCTCAGTGATGAATATCCCAATTTATAATCCATATCAACCATGAGTGCCATTGTAAATAAGGAATATTCAAATGTAAGTTTATTCTTAGTCAAATGAAAGAATCTAGATATACGCATCGTATTCTGTACAATAGCAGCCATTACAATTATATGAGAAATGCATAATATACAATAATTCTACTATATGATTAAATGGAGAAACAGTATAAAGATCCATGTGAACCTATATACAATTGTGTGATTGTTCTCTGAGCTGCTTCTGTTGTGAATTATTGCTGCTTTCGGCTATAGATGCCATGTGCCACATGGTCTCCCTACTTCCTTCTCAGAGAAGATCTCATGAATGGTGCTAACAATAAATCTAGAAACAAATGATTTATTAACTAGTGACTCTATATAAAGAAACCATTAGACAGCTGTCGCCTGTGTTGTTTTGTACTGACTTTCTGTTGAGAGAATATTTGAGAGATAATGTAGTTTTCTTACCTTCTGACTCTTTAATTAAAAATCTTCAATGTAGGCAACAAATAGATCTTCCAGAATATATATAGAAAAAAAGGATGGTTTGATACTCCTAGATGGTTCTTGAGTATGTCATCTAATACAGACAGATGGAGTGAAAGGGAGAGAGAGAGAGCTTGAAAGACTGAAAAGTGGAAGCATCTAGTACGGGAAGTTTGAAGCCTCTACTTCAACTCTAAAAAAGAGCGGGACTTCCAGTTTGTCCCGCCTTGTTCTCAAGTCAGATAACTATGCCCTGAATCTCATATCTCTTTTTTTCCCTTTGTGTGTACATACCTACAATAGCTACATAGATCGAGGACAATATTGTCCCAAGAACTGAGCTAAATCTGACAAAACCTCATTATGAAGATGTTTGATTCTTGATTGGGAGAAAAAAATGGGTCAAAGTTTGGGTTAGTTTTATAGACTATGATAGTTTTACAGACTATGAAAACAAAGTATGAAAAATTATATCAGCATTCAGTTAAAAATATTAAAGCCATGTTAAGAATAAGAAGCATGCATCTAATATTTAAAAGTGATGTAATCTGTCATTGTGTGTGTGCGTGTGTGTGTGTGTGTGCGTGTGTGTGTGTGTGTGTGTGTGTGTGTGTGTATTAAGGTGGCCGAGAAGTGCAAAACAAATCACAATTCTGAAAACAAAATAACAAATTACAAACGCAAATGCAAATCTAAAAAACAAAATAACAATTCAGACATACATTAATACACTTAACAGCTTTCTTGTTTATCAAATTGTAAATAGGTTTTAGGTATTGTTTAACTTCTGATTTCAAAATGAGAAACAATGGTTTATAATTGCCGTACTTGCATTTATGTATACTAAACTTTGCCAGCAAAAGTAATAAATTAATCAAATAATATTCCTTATGGAATGACATGTCGTAAGTGAAAAAACCAAATAAAACATTTTCAAAACAAAGTTGAAAGCTGGGCATGATATGATCTCTAACAAATGAGCAGAAATCTGACCAAAAACGCTATTGCGAGGGTGTTTCTAATACAGCGTCTGGGAGTGACGTAAATTTTACATAGTTCTCTCTTCTGATTGCCGTTATCAGTATCTCTCTAATTTTTTTCTTCTTTTTATAAGTCGTGATAATACTATTGTGGGTTTTTCTTTTGCTGTTTCAGCAAATGGGGATGCAAAAAAAATGAAATGATGAAATGAAGAAAAATAGTTTTCAGTAGGGCAATTAATTAAATAAAGGTTGACAAAATTTATTTAATTTTAGAAATTAAATTTTAGACGACAGAAAGGGGACTTTTGTTTTGTTCCTTTTCCACTCAAGCACAAACCCGGAAGAAGGAAATAATGTCCGTTGTCGTCTACTAGCGCAAGTCAGTTTGAGGTCGAGTGGAAGGTAAGCAAATAAGTTTTATTTCAAACTAACACATAGTTTACAAGTAAGTAATAGTTTTGTTTTTGGTAGTTGTTCATACTTTGCCAAAGTCGCTTGAGCTCTTATTAGAAATTAAGCAGGATTTCAGTCGTTTCACACTTTGATACGAGAGCAGATGAGTCTGAACAGACAGTTAGCGGCTGCTGCTAGCAGACTGACAGTCTTACTACACTACTGAGAGTAGTTCTTGATTTTTTCTTTTCATTCATGTTTTTAGGCCTGTAATTATTAGAATTATAATGACTTATTAGCCTTGTTTTTGCTTATTAAAATTGCGTAAATGCTAAATAAACAAACCCACTGAAAACGTGGGTTTGCACTGACAAACTTTAGTGCGTGTTTACAGTGTTTGTTTGCTTTTTCCTTATTGCTTTTTTTTTTTTTTTTGGGCTGGCGTGTTTCTCCATGATGGACTTTATTAGCATTAAGTGTTGTTCAACAGATGACATGCTTATGTCATTATGACTTGCGTTCTGATTTTCGTTGTCAACTTTGTTTCATTTCGATTTATTAATCACACGATTTATTCAGAGTAAAATTCCCCTTGCTGTCTGCAAATTCTTCTTTCCAGACCTCAGTCTCAGTGACATCAGCTGTGGAAATTGAGTCAGAAGACAAATATAGCGTTTGTTTGAGTTTCCAAGCAGAGTAAAGTAAATGTACATATTTAACGCTTGTTTTGGCCACGGCGCAACAAAACTGCGGTCAAGCCAGCCGCGCTTTGAAAATGCACGGTCAAGCCAGCCGCATTTTTTTTTGTTTATGTACAAAAATAATGTATTTACAAACTAAAAATAAAATGTAAAATACCGGTAAGCTAATTATAAAGGAACCGTCGGTATGACAGCTTCTTTACATGCATTTTGACTGCTCTCAGCACCCGTACCGTAAGTACACAACTACACGCGCAAGACAAAAAAAAAATGCGGCTGGCTTGACCGTGCATTTTCAAAGCGCGGCTGGCTTGACCGCAGTGCAACAAAGGGCCAGTCAGACTTTACAGGCGTGGAATTTCTGGGAAGTGGAAGATTGAGTGTTAAAGGACCATGACTTGCAGTGTAAATGTTGTAGCTAAAGTTAAATGCTGCCTTTCACTGAATACCTGCACAAGTTGCCCCTGTGAAGCTGGTAATGGAGTGATCATATCTGGGTGTCCGTGGCATTTGACAAATTAAAAACCCCTGTCATAGATTAAATACAAGGAGGCATTGTATCTAACCATGTCAAATTCAAAGCTCTGATTTCTCAAGTGTCAAGACAACCTGAACTCTACGTTGTATCTTCTTGTAATTATAAACATGTCAAATTCTGCCCATTCTGATGCAACATGGTTTTTCTGTCCAGTTGACCATGGCGATGACAAGTCAGATGTCCTGCTCCTCGATGAGCAACCACACTAAGGAAAGAGTCACCATGGCCAAAGTAACGCTGGAGAATTTTTATAGCAACCTAATATCACAGCATGAGGAAAGGGAAATGAGGTGAGAACCAAAAAAGCAAGAGACCTTTTTGTTTTTTTAAATGTTATTTTTAGGCATACACTTTATTTTTCCATTGAAAATTAGTTGTAGCCCACGTACTGGTTGAAATAAGTGAGAAATATTTAGGACTTCTGCAATACTTTCTCTTATGTAGTTTTGAAACTTTCGCTAGTGAACAGGTTCGCCAGGTCTAAATGAATCACTAAGCATTTGGACAAATGCATGTAATTCTTCACATACTGTAGGTTTGGGTGAATATGGTGAGACGAGATCTTTCTTTAAGAACCTCCCAAATTCCAGGTGCCCTTTATTATGGTATCTCTTCCGTCCCTCTTGAAATGATGTCAGACTAGACGACCACACCTTTCATTTGACTGATGAAGCAATTCTGCCTCTTGGTGCTAGTGTTTCATCACATGTCTAAAAGTTATCCTTTATCTGTTACAGACAGCAGAAGCTGGAGAAGGTCATGGATCAAGAGGGCCTAGGTGATGAAGAGGTGAGCTTTTCTGGAATACTGCTATTTTTTTCTGAAAGCCATGCCCTGCTTACATTACAAACGTCTTGATCTAAATACTGGTGGTTTTATAAATATTTAAACACACAGAAGTTCAGAATGTTATTTCATGTGATCGGTCGGTTTAATTTCTACTTTTTCTGGTCCTGCAGAAGCGTATCCGGCGGTCTGAGCATGCTAGGAAAGAGACTGAGTTTCTTCGTCTCAAACGAACACGTCTTGGATTAGAGGACTTTGAGTCACTCAAAGTGATTGGCCGAGGAGCTTTCGGAGAGGTATGAGCTTCTTTCTGTTAAAGACTCCATGAATTCAAAAGTTTTGTCACTTTTAGCACATATATGTTAGTTGCGAGGCAGGCTATATATATATATACTCTACCATTTTTTTTATTAAAAAAAAAAATGTATTCACCAAGGACGCATTTAAATGATCAAAAATGACAGTTAAGATGTTTATAATGTTACAAAAGATTTATAGTTCTTTTGAACTGTCTATTCATCAAAGAATCCTGAAAAAAATATATAATTGCTTCCTAGACTTATTTTTAAAGAATCATGTGACTGAAGACTGGAGTAATGGCTGCTGATAATTCAGCTTTAACATAACAGAAAGAAATTACAATTTAAAACATTCAAATGAAAAACGTTGTTTTAAATTGTTACAATATTTTACAATAATAGCGTTTTTACAGATATTTTTGATCAAATAGCTACAGCATTGGTGACCATAAAATACTTTTTTCATAAAAAAAAAAAGGATGATAGTCTATTTTGTGGTATTTTACCACATTTAAAATCCTCTTTATTATTCTAGGGTAAGGCTGATATGCTTGAGAAAGAACAGGTGAGTCTTCGCTGATGGAATCACGTATGTCCACACATGACATTTACCCCCGGTTTCACAGACAAGGCTTAAGCCTAGTCCCAGATTAAATGTAAATCTGAGCGGTTTCAACTGAAAGAAACTTGCACTGATTGATCTTAAAACATATCAGTGCCTTTGTTTTCTCTCAAGATGCACACCAGTAATGTTTTTTTCTAAGGCATGTTAATAAAAATTACTTAAATGTCCTAATTGAACTATGGCCTAATCCTAGCTTAGTCTAAACTCTGTCTGTGAAACCAGGCCTTAAGGTTCTTTGCCTTGTTAACAGGTCTCTGTTTTCTGTTCAAGGTTGGCCATATTCGAGCAGAAAGGGACATCCTTGTAGAGGCAGACAGTTTGTGGGTGGTGAAGATGTTCTACAGCTTTCAGGATAAGATGAACCTCTACCTCCTCATGGAGTTTCTGCCTGGAGGTGAGTGCAGGATATGTCAGATCATTTCAAAGAAACTTTACCATCAAAAAGATGGTGCTAAAACCACTCCAAAGGATGACTGATATATGTATGTGTGTGTGTTTGCCCAGGTGATATGATGACTCTACTGATGAAGAAAGACACTTTAACGGAGGAGGCCACACAGTTTTATATTGCTGAGACTGTGCTGGCTATTGACTCCATTCACCAGCTGGGCTTCATCCACAGAGACATCAAACCAGACAATCTCCTGCTGGACTCAAGAGTAAAAACATATATTAAAACAGTACTCGAATAGAATCGTCAAAATCTTTAAAAACATGTCAATTATTTTTAGCAAAATAAAGTGTTTTTGAAGTAGGGCATTATTCAGAACAATTTAGGCGTTTGTCTCAATATTAAATTGTGAATGCCAATAACAATACCAGTTAAATTTCACTTGGTACTACTGATGCTGCATAAAGACTGATATTATTACATTATATTTTTTAGTATTGACTTGTGACCTCCCTATAGGCAACTCTGACATGAACGTGAAACCTTAAAGCTCAATCTAATAGCCTAGCAGGTCACATAGCCTTGATCTAATGAGTGATTCTCATTCACAACGTCATTTTGCTCTTTCAGGGCCACGTCAAGTTGTCTGATTTCGGCCTATGCACTGGTCTGAAGAAAGCTCATCGCACAGAGTTCTACAGAAACTTTAATCACAGCCTTCCTAGTGACTTCAGTAAGACTTATTAGCATCCATAACTCCAGTCTTCAAAGTCACATGATTATTCAGAAATCATTCTAATGTCACGATTTTCTGCTCGTGCTGCCTAATTTTTATGGAATCCTTTATTCTTTTTCTAGATTCTTCGATGAATAGAAAGTTCAAAACAATTACATTCATTTGAAATAGAAAAAATTTGTAACATAAATTTCTTCTCATTTTTTTATTTATTTAATGCATCCTTGCTGAATGAAAGTCTTAATTTCTTTAGAAAAAAATCTTACTGGCCCAGAACATTTGAATGGTATTGTAGATGAAATAATGAAGGGGTTGCATAGCTGATTCTGTGGCAGTAACTTATTTATACCAATTTTTTTTCTTCAGCGTTCCAGAACATGAACTCAAAGAGGAAAGCAGAAACATGGAAGCGAAACAGGAGACAGTTGGTAAGAGTTTCCTCTTGACCCAATACTACACATAGTGGGTGGGTACAGATAGATTCAGTGTTTCAGAAAGTTATTGTGAAATTAATGTGTTGTTAATATGGTAGTTGATGATTGTAGAAGCACTGTAGAAGAGTTACTATGTGCTCTTGTGTAATCCATTACATCTCACAATGTTTTTTGTGTTGTGTCAGTAAGTAAAAGAGAATTATTTAATTTTTTTCAGGCCTTCTCCACTGTTGGAACCCCTGACTACATCGCTCCAGAAGTGTTCATGCAAAATGGGTATAACAAGCTCTGTGATTGGTGGAGTTTGGGCGTCATTATGTATGAAATGCTGATAGGTGAATTGATTTTTGGTCTGTAAATAAAATTAGTTTGTTTATTTTGATATATGGCTTAAGTGTTTGTGTGGGTGTTTTTCAGGTTACCCTCCATTTTGCTCTGAGACGCCTCAGGAGACTTACAGGAAAGTGATGAACTGGCGGGAAACTTTGACCTTTCCACCTGAGGTCCCAATTTCAGAAAAGGCCAAGGATCTGATCCTCAGGTTTAGCTCTCTCACTGCTTATCATTCTCCCTCTCCTCTTTATTTTTGCTGTGATTCTTTGCCTTTATTTTGTACTCTATCTTAGCTGTAGCTCTTCATTCAACCCAGTGCATTTTGCTTTTATTAACCATACTGCTAACCTACATTTTGAGACATGGTTAATTTTAAGCAGTCTCTTTTTCTTCACCGTTCACCTTGTTTTGTTGTTTACCACCAGGTTCTGTTGTGAGAGCGAGCACAGAATTGGAGCTGTTGGAGTGGAGGAGATCAAGACTAACCCTTTCTTTGAGGGAGTGGACTATGACCATATCAGGTATGCTGTCATCGCATGTAGACAAACACAGATTAAACTGGTATTGAGTAATGAAATCATCATACTATTCATGTATAGTGTCTTTTGCATAATATGTCTTCTAGCTTTGTTTTTGAGCTTTGAATGAAAACATATATTGTGCAGTATATCTTGCCTATGTTGCCTTCCAGTTTGTATAAAAAGTAGTATGTGAAATACAGTGGTGGAGGTAACGAACTACTCACGTTACTGTAATTAAGTAGTTTATTCGGGTACTTGTACTTTTTTGAGTATATTTTTAAAGCTGTCCTTTTACTTGTACTTAAGTACAAATTAAGCAAAATAATCTACTTCGTTACTTTTAAATCATAGTTCGTTACTGAGTACGCCCACAATTTGAACTGATATTCAAACCTTTGACGGCATTTCAGTAGCCAATAAAGATTAGATCGTAAAGGGACCAATAAAAGCCCTGATATCTGAACCGGGAAAAGCCGCCAGTGCAGCAGGGTTGAAGAGCTGATCAGGCAGTGAGGGAGCTTAGCGTAATTTATGGACTCAAAGTTGGAGAAACAAACTACATGGTAGTGTTATCATAAATACCTATATTTTGATACCGATACTGAAATATCTGACACGGTTCCATTACTCATTTTCCACAGTATCTACCGTATAGCCCACACCGATACAATCTGCGTCGCTCTTTCCTCTCCGACAGCGAGTTTGACACGCATCCGCCTCCTGTCTGGATGTCCGCGCGGGATTGCAGGTATTCCGCATAATTTTAATAATTC
>NW_015650373.1:1226277-1226405 GCF_001515625.1 Sinocyclocheilus rhinocerous
AGAAATGCACCAGAAAGTCTTTCAACAATTAATGATGGAACTTTAATTTCTTTACAATGTAAGTTTATGCTAGAAATTTTTTGGAATGGGATATTTGTCTGATTTGTACATATAAATATCCTAGTCTG
>NW_015650373.1:1226521-1227645 GCF_001515625.1 Sinocyclocheilus rhinocerous
CAAATTTGAAATCAAGCTTCCTTGTGCTGTAAGCTCTTGCTACAAAGTTACCCTATTTTAAAGACACAAATACACTGAATGAGCAAATGTTTAAGACTGAGATTTTTGTAATGGTAATTGATCAATATTTATATGTTAAACCAATTTCAAAGCTTGAAAAAAAAAAAAAAATTTAAATATCTATATGGCAGTATACAGTATGTGGTAGTTTTGCCAATGGTATTGAAAATGATTATACATCATGAAATCAAAAATAGCCCTACTTACTTTTTTAGTGCACATTACTAGTCTTGTGGCGAACAATTGAACCATGCAAGTCAATACACTGGGAAAAAAATTGTCTGCCGTCGCTTCCGCTCTGGAATGGCGTTCTGGCTCTGATGACGTCAGTTTGACAGCTTCGGGAGAATCCTCTTGTTAATTAAGTCATGTCGTAAAGACTGCCGTTTCCGGGTCCATGCCTCTACTTTTTTCACTTGAGAATACTATCTCAACAGCCATTTATGAGCACTATTTAATTAATATTACATATTTAAGCTAAGCATTTAAAAATTTCAAAGCCCTAGTTGTATGCCGTTTCTGCGATGTAATACATATTACCGTTGCACTTACCTGTACATAGTAAATGCAGTTGTTTGTAAGCGGTTGTTGACATCCTATCTAAAACGTGATTTAGCCAAAAAACAACAACAATAAAGTTACCACTCTAATATGTCTTGCAATGTCCGTGCGTGCAAAGGTTCTGGGCGATCCTCTTGTTCAATATTCTCGGGGTCTGAATCCGGCTCAAATTGACGCCATACTTAACTATACCAGAACAGATGGAACTTGCTGCTTTGGCAAGGGGCGTGGCAGTACTGAAACACCGTCTAAGCTGTTCGCCAATCACAACGCACCGAGATAGCTAACCAGTCACAACACATTTCGTTTTTCGGAAGGTGGGCCTTCATCAAACCCGGAACTAATTGAGCCGTTTGTGCCAGGCTGGGGAGAAAGGTATTGTAATAATGTAAATTATGTGAAAAATAATGCGTTTTTCGAACCACCAAGCATGAGAGCATGTTCTAGTACACCCCCAAAACAAAATCAAGACTTTGTAAAAGAGCATAATAGGACCCCTTTAA
>NW_015650373.1:1227655-1228060 GCF_001515625.1 Sinocyclocheilus rhinocerous
GGGTCCATGCCTCTACTTATTTCACTTGAGAATACCATCTCAACAGCCATTTATGAGCACTATTTAATTAATATTACATATTTAAGCTAAGCATTTAAAAATGTGCTGAGCATACTACAGTTTTCGTGCTCACAGTGTCTCAGACACTAATATTTTAGCTGAATCACTGTCAGGCCATCTGGGATTTCAGTATGGAGATAAAGGTTAGGGTTTTAATTTTTCAGTATTGCATGACATCATGAGTGTGTATATGCACAGTTTGTTGTTTTTTGGGGGGGCGTCTGGCAGAGCGTTAGGACCCAGAAGCGGTGAAGCATGATGTCAGACGTAACAAGCAGATATTCTTAAAGGGGTCCTATTATGCTTTTTCACTTTTTGAATTTTAGTCAGTGTGTAGTGTGTATG
>NW_015650373.1:1228078-1233143 GCF_001515625.1 Sinocyclocheilus rhinocerous
TGTGTAGTGTGTATGCTTGGGCATAAAAAAGATCTACAAAGTTACAAATCTCAAAGTCCACTCCAAAGGGAGATATTTCGTTTTTTAAAAATCCCTTTTCAAGAACTACAACGAACAGCTTGTTTGGACTACAGCGTGGTTTTCTGGGGTTTGTGATGTCACAAAGCGGCCCATTAGAATATAATTAAAATAAATCCCGCCTACGAAAATTCGAATGGTTGGGATGTGGGGAGGGGCGAGGTCGTGGTTAGAACGCTTGGTTGAGTGCATCAGACAAGACGACGAGGAAGAAGAAGTGCTGCTGTAGCCTCAAGTTTTGAGGGGAGTCATGAGGGAGTACAGTGCTGGTTTCGCCAAAAAGCTTTTGCTAAAAGACGGAGCAGTTCCTACTTTGTCGGGACAATCTGCTGTATCTGCATCACAGCCTGTAAGTGTGCTGCTTTATTTGTTGTTGTGTGTTATTTACGTTTCAAAGTATAAGTTGTATGTAGGGCTGCATGATAAATCGCATGCGATATTTAACGCGCATCTTGTCAGAAAGCCGGTTCTGTAATCAGCGGTAAATCTCCATCACGTGCGTGCCTTCACATTGAGCAGCATTAACTACACAGAGCCGTTGTTCACTGACGAGCTGCGCAAAAAATCGCGTGAATATGAACGTGGTTTTGCGCAGCTCGTCAGTGAACAACGGCTCTATTTCAGCAATGTAACAGTACTTGTACTTAAATACAAATTTTCAGTACTCTTTCCACCATTGGTGAAATGTGAGGCATCATTGCATTATAAATATTTCAACAAATGATCGATCTTAATTGGTCAAATGATCTTGTCACATTGCATGTTTAATTCAGCAAGTGGTATCCAGTTATCATCCAGGAAATCGTTTTTATTAATTTATTTATGTATCCAGTTTTGTTCAAAAATGACTTGTCTTGTCAAATAAGCAGTTAAAAAAAAAAAAAACATGTTGTAACTTTGGGGCTTGTATTACTTCTGGTTCATTCATCATACTACAAGTAGAGCACATTTTGAAAGAAGTCTCTTATCACCAAGGCTGCCATTACTCCAGTCTTCAGTATCACATGATCCTTCAGAAATCATTCTAATATGTTTTTTTTTGTTTTGTTTTTTGTCCAGGGAGAGACCGCCAGCTATTCCAATTGAGATCAAAAGCATTGACGACACTTCCAACTTTGACGAGTTTCCTGATTCAGACATCCTCCAGCCTTCAGGTGTGTTTTCAGTTATTTGTAATGCTTACTAAAATACATTACATTTTTTGGGGGGGGTTATGTATTTCCAAAAACATTACTTAATCTCTCTCTCACTCTCTCTCTCTTTAAAGCCCCTCCTGTGTCCAACCACACTGAAGCTGATCTGAAGAGTAAAGACTGGGTGTTCATCAACTACACCTACAAGCGCTTTGAGGGGCTGACTGCACGAGGAGGCATCCCATCATACATGAAAACTGGGAAGAGATAGGCTTCAATAGGACTCGATAACTTGCTGCACTCTTGCAGTGGTTTGTTTTTCCATAAGGAGACATTCTCCATCGCTCTTCCTAGCATCTGAAGGATCCTGCATCATCCATTTCCTTTTTTGACTCACTCAACCATGATTCATTTATGGATGTGGACTCCACCTGCACTCAATCCATAGAAAGACACGTTCAGAGTCTTATCTAAGGGCTTCTTTTCCTCGAACACCCTGACTGTGCTCGTTTCATCCCTGAGCTTTTCCGTTTTTCCTTCTTAAGGATATAAGATTTGAGGCAATCATCTTTTAGGTTGCCAGATTTTGTACATTTTGGAATTGAGATATTTTAGTGCACTGACACTGGCAAAAAGGGCTTGAACGGAAGCTGGTTAGACCTCCTGCAACCATAATTGATTTTAATTACATTAGCAAAGGTGGATGATTGATTGACTGTTTCCAAGAACTAGCGTTTGTGGTAGAAGCCCTGTCTCAGCCTTTTTCTTGTCCACATCTGCTGTACACATCTTAAAGATGTTTTGAAAATCCATACTTCTAAAGACTATCCACACTTTTCTCCTCTGTTTTTGAAAATGTTTTCTTGTTACGCTCACCATCCAAGATCTCAGCGACAATGGCAAAACAATGGGCTTCGTAGTCAGTCTGATCTGAATGTGATTCACACAAACCCCCAGAGCTGTAGATGTTGCCTTACATTCGGATCCTTCTTATACCAGCAGAAACATCATGAATGCATTTGCCAGTCAAATTAAATTGTTCATTAACATAACATTGAAATTTCACCAGCTGATGTCAAAGACCAAGCAAACTCTATGGCCCAGCGTTTGTTTATTATTTAATGGGTAGTTTCAGCCACCGACTGATTCAGAATTTGCTTGGTGCTAATGCTGTTCTTTTTTTAATCTTCTTTTTTTTTTCTTTAATAAAGGGGCTCATTGCTGATGTTTGGGGAACAAAGGCACATTTTTTTTTGCATCTTGAGGAGAATAACAACACTATTCAGGGATTTGAATTTGATCGAGTCTTCCATTTTAATATGGGGACGAAATGTTCAATGCAAATTGTTTTATATTACCAAAGAGGCGCCACTTTTCATCGGCTTTATGGGCTTGACTCTCAGTGTTGTTTGGATGTGGATGCTTTGGCTTTTATACAGCGTTAATTAGCAAGATTACTTTGTCTTAAGCCGTTAATATATAAACTTGTAGCAAAATATTAATTCCAATATGGTTCCAATCAGTCTGCATTATTGGAAGCTGCTTTTATCAGCATGTTGCTTGTGATGGCTGACTTTGTAAAAAAAAAGATTCCAGACAGTGAATGACTGAGTCATATTTCTACAATCAGGACCCATATGTCTTCTTTCTGTGACCAAATTGAATGTATCTTGAAGTTTAAAAGAGGCTTTTAGAAGTTGCATTCATATAGGATTGGTTGCCCAGGAATGATCTGAGATTCACTAAATGCTTGAGTGAATGATTTGGCGACTAGGTTTTATGTTACACAGCATGACAAAGGGTTTGTATGTGGAATTGCTTGTTAGATGTTGAGCTGAGCAGCTGTTGTACACAGTATACTGCTAGAGAAATATTATCTCAAATAACATATTACTGTATCCCAGAATGCTACAAATGATATGGAACGTAGATTGTGAAATCGTGATTGAATGGTGCATTTTTTATCCTTAGAGCAATATGTGACCGACTTAGGTCTGGATTTGTATTATTATTGTTCTTTTTTTAATATATAAGTCATGGCTGGAGATTTTCATGCTGTCTGAGAGTCGGCCTGATGCATGTTTTTGTGTGCTGGACAAGTCAAAGAGCTTTGAATGAGATGGAGAATTTGTATTTTGATTTTCGTTGTGCTGCTTTGTTTATTTGTTTCATTTATTCAAGTATCATTGAATGGGAATATGTGAGGGTGATTTCATGGTTATTGCTTATGAATGATAGCTTAATGGAATTATACACTGTCTACAAGAAGCAGATCACAGGCTGAGATGCTTTGTATCTTTTGTTGCTGTCTCTCACATGCTGAAAATGATCATGAAACCAGCGTGTCGATGAGTGTCTGTTTTAAAATCTTGCTTGCGTCATTGTCCTAAAGTGAGGACTTTCTCTTTGAATGAGGAAAAAGGATCTTCTTTTTTTCTTGAAGATTAACAATGCACCTTTTGCTAGTTGTAATGTCTTGTATATTTAAAACACACACACTTTTCGAGATGTTAAATACACACTGAATGACTGCTCTGTCGTTTGCCTGTGAGAGTTTGTAATTCTTTCTGCAGCTTTTTTCACCTAACCAGATGTAGACTAGTCTTAAGACTTTTGGGGTCTATATTTACTTGCCTAGAGCTAAAGAAATAATTACACCAATGTGTATAAAGGAGTTTATTCACACTGGCGCTAAAGCTCACAAACTATCCATGTGGGAGATCTCAGATTTTTTGCTGATAATCCAGATCTCAAATGCAGTGCTGATGGAGGAACAGCATTCCTACTTCTGAATGGTATTGAACACGGCCCCAGTTTTCCCTGATGTCACATTCTGCTGTGGGAGGTGGACGTTTGTCCTCTCTCTGCCTTAAGTTTGAGTTGTAGAGATTTTTCCTGTGCTCACAGAGCACCTTTCACTAGTTTATTTGTCGGATAGAGAGTTTGTTTTTGAGTGGGCACACTTTGACCTGTTAAATGTCCTGAATAAATTACCAGTTCATTTAAATGAGTGTGAGGCTCTTCTGTTCCACCTACATAGGAACATTTTGTTCCTTAAAAATATTATACTTTTTTTTTTTATATTTAAAAAATAAATTTTTAAAAAATAAATATTTAATCCAAATAAATTTATAAAATGAATAATTTATTAACTTTATTCAGTTATGCTAAGGTACGTGTATAAAAACAGAATAAATATTTAAATAAATACAAATTTAAATTTTTTAAATTTATTTAAATAATTTGAACAATGTAATAATAAACATATGATATTATAAATTCTCATTTTCAGTATCTTCTGACATGAAGTTTTTGCTGATTGCTGCTCCTTTTCTGTATCAAAAGTCACAATGGCTCATTCAGCACTTTGGCTGGTATTGTTGTACTGGACACTCCTGCACTCCCCAAGGTGTAACAATTTAAAGGGGTCCTATTATGCTCTTTTACAAAGTCTTGATTTTGTTTTGGGGTGCACTAGAACAGGCTCTCATACCAGGTTGTTTGAAAAACACATTATTTTCCCCATATTTTACATTATTACAACACCTCTCTCCCCAGTCTGGCATGAACGGCTCGAATAGTTCCTGTATCAAATGAAGGCCCGCCTTCTGAAATACGAAATGTGCTGTGATTGGTTAGCTGGGCCAGTGTGTGTTGTGATTGGCAGCACTCGGCGCCTGGTCGGGAAATGTCATGCCCTTTACCATAGTCCAATATTTACACTGCGCGCTTCAGTGTAAATATTGCTCAAAATCAAATAAATTTGAGCGCAATTTAAACCCGGATGATTGTAACCACTCTAAGTTCGTCTGCCTTGGGGATTAGTATTACCTGGTGACCTCCAGTCATTTGTA
>NW_015650373.1:1233199-1234463 GCF_001515625.1 Sinocyclocheilus rhinocerous
GTTGTAGTCCAAACGAGTCGTTCGTTGTAGTTTTTGAAAAGTGATTTCTGTTAAATAAAATATCTCCTTTTGAAGTGGACTTTGAGCTTTGTAACTTTGCAGATCTTTGTTATCCTCAAACAGCAACATTACAGACTAACTAAAGTTGAAAAAGTGAAAAAGCATAATAGGACCCCTTTAACTAAAGCCGAACTGCAAGAACTGGAGAAGATCAGCACCTGGGTCATCACCCACAGCTTTCCCTGCAGTGCCACCTGTAGGCTTGGCCTCTGTACTCAAGAGCTCTGTCCTATTGGGGGAAACAGAAACATCTCCAGCACGTCCTGCAAGATGAGGACTGTCCACTGCTTAGACACCTGGCAGTGTGGCCTGAAGACCCAAACAGCAACTGCTGGTCAGCGTTTGGTGCTTGACTGCCGGAAGTGATGGAAGCCATGGGCCGCTTTGCCTTTGTGGTGTCCTGGCGCTTTGCCCGTGGAATCATCACATCTAATGACTCGTGATTCAGCCGCTATGAAGCCCTGAGCCTGGACAAGGTGCTGCTAGACCCTCTCAGAGAAGAGGATTCTGGGACATACCGCTGTGATGTACTGGACACCAGCAAATGAATAGTGAAGAGAATGTATAAAGGGGTGAAAGTGCTATCATCCAATGGACTGAGGTTAGAATTTGCAAAAGGTCTGATTCACCATGGGAAACCCCAGAGAGCCTGCTTCCTAACATCACAACCACAGGAAACCCGTATCAGCAGCACTGTCCGAAACATGGTGCTGATAAGGGTGTCCATATCTGCTGCAATGGCAGCAGTTATCCTCCTGCACTTGTGGGATTTTTACCGAATAAGAGTAAGAAGAACAGCTCAACTTTCCAAGTTTGGGAACGTTTCAAAGATTAAAAAGTCAAATTAATATCCCATATTCCTTTCCCTGCATCATTTACTAAGTCACTGATGAATAGAAGTGTTAAGAATGAGTTTGACCAAGTCACAAATGCGTGGGATTGAAAAACATGTTCAAACTATCTGTGTACTCAGGGGCATCATGCACTCATTATTTTTGAGGGGGCTCGTCATGTGACACACAGCAGCCACAACAGCACTTATGTTTTATTTATTTTTTCCTTTTTTTTCGAAACATCCCCAAACGCATTAACTATATCATGAAATATCTTGATTCTCACCTTTATAGATAATGTTGATCTATAGTGGGCAATGGTCAAAGTAACCTAATAATGTAATCTATTAACTATGCATAAAAACCTGTCT
>NW_015650373.1:1234496-1252408 GCF_001515625.1 Sinocyclocheilus rhinocerous
ATTTTAGCGATGACTCATCTGAACACCTCTGATTGGTCATTGCATTCATAAGCTCAGCAGCATCGTGTGTGATTTGTTAAGCGCCAGCCAGCGAACGCAGATTTGAATTTAGCATCTGATGATATGACGCACTGAACGTTCTAATCACGCCGGTGTGATTATATTAAATATAGAAAACATTAATCGGCTATTTTTTGTCTTTTGGAAGCTGCATTCAAAATCCACTTGGCTCAAAAATCTGAGGACTTTGAATGGGCATGACGCCTCTGTGTGTACTATATATAGAGTGGAGCTGTTAATGCACTGTTTTATGAAAACTGTTAATGAAAAAAGTTCACATTTGTGTTAAAGAGGTCAAACAGTTCACTTCATCAACAATGGGTCAAGTAGTCACAAGTTCCTAATTTTGATACCAGTAAATGATGCTTAAAAATATTCCTTAAAGGGATAGTTCACTCAAAAATGAAAATTCTGTCATCACTTCACCCTCAAAAGTTGTTCCAATCTTATATTCGTTTCTTTCTTCTGTTGAGCACAAAAGATGACATTTTGAAGAATGTTGGTAACCAAACAGTTGATGGTACGCATTGACTTGGTTACCAACATTCTTCAAAATATCTTCTTTTGTGCTCAACAGAAGAAAGAAACTCATACAGGTTTGGAACAACTTGAGGGTGAGTAACGACCGAATTTTCAATAGGCAAAAGATAATTAACCATAACGATTTTCAGATTTACATTCAAGAACAGTATGTTCTTCAATTAAAAAAGGGGACCATTAAAAAAAAAAAGCAATAAAAAAAGAGATAATTAGTATATTAAATATATAATCGTGTTTTTTTGTTTCGTTTGTTTGTTTTCGTTTGTGTTCGATTTTGCCACAAGATGGCGCTCAGTCTCACAGAACGTATACAGTGTGATTAAATGGTTTCGGTTACGGCCATTGTTGTAGTAAAATATGTAATATATTGATGATGTTATCTTTCTGTCACCTATAATAATTTAAGTTACTGGTCAACTAATTTTTAAGTTATGTCAAAGCATATATCTACTCTATTAGGCTACTACAGTATGTACAGTTATTTTGGGAAGAACTCAAGCCAAGTAAAGCAGAATCAGCAGTTACTGACACCTCTCAAATGTCAGACAGCTATGAAATGCTTGGAGCTAAAAGACTCCTGCAGGCTAAGAGTGATTCAAACCAGGCCAACGAGTCATTCTTACCCTTTACGTTTTTGCCCATTCATTTGGTGAAGTCTAGTGGTTTGGTGGCCAAATTTATAGTGTGTGCGAGAGATAGAGAACTTAGTCTTTTGTGATGGTGTAAACAGGATGTGGACAGGCCCTGATGGCTGTTTGTCATGCTGAGGAAGCATCACCTCAAGGGCACAGACAGTATGAACAAAGACTTGACAGACTCCTGGATAACAGAACAAACAAACATGAAAGGAATAGTTCCCTCCCAAAGAACATTCTGTCATCATTTACTTACCCTCACGTTTTTCCGAACCTGTATGACTTTCAGGACAGTTTTGGTTACCTTTGACTTCCATTTTGTGGACAAAAATGCTGAGACTTTTCTCAAAATATCTACTTTTATGTTTCAGAGAAGGAAGAAAGTCATACAGGTTTGGAATGACATAAGAGTAAATGAAGACAGATTAGTTTTTTTTTTGTGAACTATTCCTTTAAACTGCAGGGTTGCCACAATCATCCCATGCAGATGATGATACATGTTTTATTTTCTCACTAATTTCACTAGAGCTAGACAAAATTCAGGCCTTAGGCCTGTAACCGTTAACCAAAATCTATTTCTACTGACTTTAATGATAGAATTAAACAGATATGAGTGTTCATGTTTACTTCCATGGACATCATTTAAAAAAATATCAAGGTTTTTACACTTAATTTTTGCTTACAGAAGTATTTTGAGCTGTGTCCAAAATAAAAAATTACATTGTGTCTACAGTTCCATGGGATAGTAAAGGATGCACTCTTTAGAATCTCGCCAGAAGTACTGCAGGTACTTTGTGTCTCCTGTTTTATGAATACTATCAATTCGGATATACTACTCCTTTCAAATACTGTTTTTCACCTACTATATAGTGGGGAAGTATGCATATTTGGAGGCAGCCTTTGTTAACATAGCTGGCTCATATTTGTCTCTATAGTACCAATGGGTTTAGATTTTATACTGACACCTGTTGGCCTGGATGCATGCAAGTAGTAGGCTACCACTAACTGCTGTGGTTTTTCATCCAAACTGTTTGTTTCTGTCATACTATACAAATTAACAAAATTTCATTCAGTACTGGTGTTTTGTGCTGGTACACGGCTGGACATTTGCTATTAGCATTGCAGTGCCCATGAAGGGGTGACCCTCTCCATGCAGAATATGACTGCTTTTCTAGAGCATATGGTATGTCTAGACTCTAGAGTCTTCATTAGTGAACATCATGTTAATGATACATCCCAAAAATGCTATTCATTTTTATTTTTATTTATTTTGTAAAACGTTTGAAATGCATACATTCTGAGCATCAGACATGGTGTCAGAGATCAAAATGAACTATCTTCTCGCTACACACATCTAAAGATAGGAAGGGATCATTTCATCAGTTCATTAAACTGAAGACGTGATTGTTCAAGCGGTGCAATTTGCAGACGGTCCCTCAGCGGCAGACTCTCTCTGCAGCTCCCACAACCGTCTCACTTTTCATGTAGTCCACCAGACTGAGCACTCTTGAACTCGCTACTTCGCCTTTTACTGCACGGTTTAGCCAGTGATTTCACGGTTACTGATCGTTTCACGTGAACTCCCATTTTTCACATCATTTCGCTTCTCTGGCCACTTTCCTCAATTATGCTGCAGGCAGTCGGTGGGCTACTTCTCTAGTTTACTTTTTAAACTAGAAGTGTTTTAATGAGATGCAAATTGCCTTGCGGTTGACTTAGATGTTGCGCTTTGCTACTTTTACAGAAGTTTCTTCAGTTTCAGTATAACATTTTCCCCTGCCGCATCCTGGCGCGAGGTTGCGTGCAGCGCGCGACGGATTCAATGGATTAATTTTCACATCTTCACATCAGTTCTCACACAACTGCCTTCTACTCTTGTTTGTTTGAAGGCTTCTCTCTGATTGTTTTTTTAAAATGAGCAAAATAAACACCGAGGAGGACAGTAAACAAGAAAACGGGGATCTCAGCAGCAAGGACTCGGACCGTCAGCTTCGCCTGAGACTGTGCGTTTTAAACGAGATATTGAACACTGAACGGGATTACGTGAGAAACTTGGCATTTCTGCAGTCGGTAAGTAGACTGGGTTCAATCTAAACTCTCTGAGCGCTGCAGTTTGAGCACCCATGTCGCGCGGTTATTGTTAGTCTCGTTTATAGGCTCATAAACTGGAGATAACGGGCACTGGTGAAGCTGTCAAGCTGTGTTTTTTAGTCACCGTACTGGCGTCAAGGAAGAGGGAGAATACGTGAAACAGGCAGCGTTTCTATAGTGTTGGCGAGGTTATTTTTAGTGGCATTTTTATAAAAAACAAAACATGAAACACAAGGGACTGTTTTGTAGAGGGACTTATTGGGGGGTTTTCATTAATGATGCTTTAAAAGGACTCGAACGTTGTTCCTCCAAGTGGGTGTTTAACTTTCTCAACCTTTTTTGCTTTATGTACGCCTACAGCCCAAACAGTAAGGCTCAAGTACCCATTCCAACATTTATTTTATTAAACACACACAAAAAAATGATACTGTGTGTAAAACACTTAAGTAGCATATGCATTCTGTTATGATTGTCATCCACACAAATTTTTGTTTATATGTTGTTTTCTTTTTAAAAAATGAGCTGAAAATCATGATATTAAGCACAATTATTTATCTAAAACTATGTTTTTATTGTTATATTGGTTTAAAACGAGTTTAAAAACAAATCCAAATTGAAAAAAAATGCCCCTTTAAACCTTCTTAAACACACCTCTGATTAAGAATAACTGTTTTAAATGACTCTTTACAGAAAAATACAGTTTCTTATTTGCTGTATTTTTCTGTTCTCTATTGGTCGGAAATATCTGAAGTGTGAACACTTTCAAACCGAGAAAGAAGAGTCTGTCACTTGTACTGCCTTTTTAGTCATTCAAACAAGCTCTAACTTAAATTCGTGTGTATTTCCTGGTCATGTGCCATTTCCTTTTATAAGCTCTGTCTCAAGAAATCAGCAGCACTGATTTCACAGCGGTATGGGGGGATTTTCAGGGTCTTCAGGGCAATCTAGTAAATCCCCTGTAACTTTCAGAACACTTTGTGTGTGTGTGTTTGTTTTTTGTTTTTTTTGGTCTTTTGATAAGACGGGGTTGTGCTCATCAGCATACAATCCTGCTCAGCCCAAAGCATGTGTCCTATAGCAACACCCCTCCTGGAGCATTACTGACCCTCCACAGTATTTCAGTGCACTGATAAAGTATGTTAACAAGTAAAAAAATAAACACAGAAAGTGTTTGAAATCTCCAGATAGATTTGGCATACTTGACATGTGTTTTCTTGCTCTGATTAGCATCAGGTCATGACATGGCATGCCTGGATTTAAGAATAGACAATCATGAACCCATTCATATTCCAACCTTCCTACAAGTTTAGTGTTTGATAACTAGTTTAACATTAATGAACTCTGTTATTCATTTTTTCATGCATTCCCAAATGCATTTCTCACATTCCACACCAGTGCATTTGTCCGAAGCCTCTTGATTCTGGGATAAATTTAACAGGATCAGATGAACTGGAGAGGTTTTACAAACATGCCAATGAAGGGTTAGCAGCCTTACAGTTATTAAGCCAGTTTTATAACAATCCCTCATAATCATATTTGACTGTTAAGCTTCTGGAGTACAGTGGGTTTGTGAGGAAGCTGCCAGTTGATGGCGTCGAGCCGACTGGCGGTTTAAGATTTAAGTAAAAAACGCTGTTTCTGGTTTCCTGAGAGAGGATGGGTTCACTTGTCCTAGTTATTGTTCTTTCTCTGCATATGGGAAGAATCATAGGTCCCTCTCATCTGCTGAGTCTCAGAGGGATTCATCTCCCTAGCGGTGCGTCTGATGTTATCTGATCTGGAAGCATTAAGTGAAGCGCGACCAATCAAATTAGTCCCCGCAGATGCACCTGATGACCTCTCGTCAAGATATTTTGACGCAGGTGAAGCGAAGTGGACGGTGGTGCATCAGGTGAAGGGGAGAGGAGACCACTTTGTCTTTCAGCATCTGTGTCTTTCCAAGGGCCTCTGTGTGAAAAACAAGGCCATGCTTGAGATCGATATCAAAGACTTCTGCCTTTCAGTCTTTTGTCAGCACGCACAGTCATGGCAAACAGCATTGGCTGCCACACTCTAGGGGAGACTGATAATTGTTTCATGAATTTGTTTAGATACTTAAGTAAGATACCCAGACAACTTTTATTAGACCAAAAGGTTTCAGGACTGTGACATTGTCGCTACCTGAATGGCTCTTCTTGCGTCTGTTTATCTGTGGAATTCCATTAGGAATCTCTAACAAAAGGATAATGTTATAGTTTCAAAGCAGTAAACCAGGCTGTGATTTTATAAATGGCTGGCAGAACCGAAGATTCCCTGATGAGTCCTTTTTAGGCATCATGCCCTATTTTTTTAGCGTCTTTTCTATTAAATTTTGAATTTTATATCAGAGATGACAAAGAGTAAGGTTTAGGTGTTAGGAATCTTAGAATTGAAAAGTCAAAAGTTCATTAGTTGTTCCCAGAATGACCTGTCCAATGCCATTTTTTTGAAACTCCATTGACAAATGGATGAAGAAAAGTATTTGGCAAAACAATCAAGAAAACCAGTTGGCAAATGCATTTTGTGATTTTAAAATTGCATTTAATAAAATGTATTATTAATAACTATTTTAGCATTTTAAATCATCAATTAAATATATTATAAATAATGTTTTAAATGTCAGGTTATTTATTGAAATTTTTTTATATTTATTTCAACAAGCAGTTTTAAATATATATTCACTTGTCCATGTAAAATTCAATTTGTTTTTATATTTGAATTATTAAATTGATAATTCATTACTACATTTTATTTTTATGTGGGTCTTAAAAAATTGCAGGAAATAGTGTATACACTACCATTCAAAATTTGGGGTGGGTAAGATATTTTTATGTTTTTGAAAAGGTCTTATGCTCACCAAGGCTGCATATATTTAATCAAAAATGCAGTAAAAACTGTGATATTGTGAAATATTATTTTAATTTAAGATTTAATTGTATATATTTTTAAATGTAGTTTTTTTTTTTTCATGTGATTGCAAAGCTGAATTTTCAGCAGTCATTACTCCCGTCTTCAGTGTCACATGATCCTTCAGAAATCATTCTAATATGCTGCTTTGGTGCTCAAGAAATATTTGTAAATCATTTCATCAATATTTGTAAATTTGTATCATTATCAGTAATCTTTACTGTCACTTTTGATCAATTTAATGCATCCTTATTCATGAGCCCAATAGTAAATCCTTTGTTAGTTAGCTACGTCCCATTTAACAGACATTTTAAACCATCAAGATAGTAAGCTGATTCCAAGGAAAGTTTCCCTGGAGAAACTTGAAGGTTAAATGTCTTGCTCAGGGGCAAAAAAGTAGAAGATTGTGATTCAATTAACTCAACCCTTTTTAATACATGTTAACCAGGAGTCACTCTCATTTATAATCGCGGCATCGTCTGATAAAATCAACATGCATCTACACTAAAGAGCGGCTATGCGGTTGTTTTGGCTATATTACTTTTTTGTCTCATGCAGCGCACTGCCTGCGTCTGAGTAACAAACTAAAAAAAACAACAAACAAAAAAGTGCATGTGATATTAACAGACGAACTACGCTCATATTTATAATTCCAAACAATCAGTAAGCGACAGGTGCTAGGAAACGCTGTTTTGTACTCATTTATTGACGAGTGCTGCGGTGCGGCCAACTGAATGCACTGCTTCTCTGCCGCTCACTGCATAGAACAGACGCCGAGAGAGGTGACACTTCTCCGGGAAAGTCAGACCTCGCGTTTGCGGGACAGCACTGGCGAAATCTTCCAACTGAACCATAGCTAAGGTTTATCCAAAAAAAGTCGCTAGGTTTGTCAGTATGAATATTCTATGGGAAAAAGCAGCTAAATGGGTCTGAAAGTTGCTAAATCTAGTGCTGAAGTCGCACTTGTGAGACGCGGGAACTGATGGCAGGGTGCGGTGGATATTTGTGGCGGTCAATGTAGATGTGGATGAGTTCTTCTGTGTCATCACGTTCTATTAGTTCTACAGCTTCAGTTTCGGAACTTTCACGCTTAGTAACACATACAGCTGTTCCCTCACCACAGTGCAACAGTGAAAAGGGACCCCTTTCAAACAGTGTTGCGTTCCGAATGTTATTTAAGCGACATACCGTATACCGTATTGCGGTATTTTAAAAATTCATATCATAACAAAAATAAACACCGGTATTCGGTATGAACTGGTATACCGTCCAGCACTACTTTCTGGGTTATAAATGATTATAGATCTGATCCGCACCAAAGTGTCATAGCCAGCTACCCAGCAGCCATATGGCCCAGTGGGGTACACGTCTGCGCACGCCAAACTATGGAAACAATCCTCAGCTTAGATTAACTGCCATTTTATGGTTTATGTGTAAACTGCAACTCTATAAACCCGGACCAGGGCCCATGGGCCAAAGTTGGCTTGTGATGACATTTGGCCCACCATGTCATATCACAAAAATCAAATAGGAAAAATAAGGAAAAACACATGCCATTGAAGAATTAATTTCTTATTTATATTTTTGTTTGAAAATATTATTTTTTTTGCATTAAAATGTTGTAAATATAGTTGTATTTAATTAAAAAATATATATACATTTAAAAATAATATATTTGGATATAATGCAATAGGTTATCTTTCTACAGGTTATCTTTTTCCATTGTTTTAATTTTAGTTTTAGTATTACATTATAATACCATGCATATTTTTCCTTTTTTTTTAATATAAAGAAACCAATCCAATGTGTAGTTGACATTTGAGGCTTAATACTATAGAAAAGCAATACATGTTTTTCAGTTAGTATCTAAAAATATGGCATGTGGTTGCTTCAAACAATGGTATAAACATAATTGAATGTAAATTGTTATAATCATAATTAATAATCGCAATTACAATTTCAAGGGAATGATCGACAATTATGATTTTTGTAATTATCGTGCAGCCCCATAATGCAAAATGTAATTTTGGCCCACAAGTTTTAAACAAGTTTGATTTTTGCCCCTTTGTATTGTGAATTACACTTGTTTTGAGCCTGTTTCTCTCTGCATTTATAAGTAGTTCATATTAATTTTTGTAAATAAACATTATTGGAGTATATTTTACAAGAAAAATACTATTAATTCAATGTTACTTGCTATTTCCTTTGTACTTCTAAAATTTACTACACCAAATTGTTTTCACTTTATTAGTGCCCGATGTGTTTTAGAAGCGTAGATGGATGTATAGATTCAGTGCTGAGAGTTTTCGCTGATCCCCGTAGACCCTCCAGATTGCGCAGTAGTACTGATGATCATCAGTAGTGGCAGCGGAGAGTCTGCAGCTGTGAACTCTCGCTGTGACTGCCGCAAGTTCTGCTGATTACTCTCCTATATCCTCTAAAGTGTCAGATTAACAGTGTCTTAAAGCTGCAACGTTAAAGCAAATGCGTTATAAGCCAGGACACAGAGGCACAAGTCAGCACCAGGAATTTCAGGAATCTCTTCAACTTTCCTGTGCTCAATTAGCTTCGTAGACCTTTCCTCTTGTTCAAGTATCTGATATCAAACAAACACTGGGATAATGTTGCTAATTATAGCTTAATTTTTAATGCTGATGAGTGACTGGTTTTGTCGAGGGGGTTGAGCTTCCTCATGTTCTACTCTGATAACGTATCGCTTGAGGGAAAAATAGTTGAAGGAAAAGTGCTTTTGTAGTTTGAGCTGTTTCTGATGACTTTTCTGATGTCTGTAACACTCAAAGACCCAAGGATATCTGGAAATAAAAATGAAATGCAAGCATTCATTTCTAATATGGTAGTTGTTTGGTTCTGGAGAATCAGGTCACCTGAGCCATAACTGCTCCTAGGGTCAGTGTCCTGCTGATTTTAGCACTAATTTGTCTCAAAATACTGTACCTGCCTGGAAGATTCTAATAATCCTGAAGACCTTGATCAGCTGGTTCGGGTGTGTGTGATTGGGGTTGGAGCTGAACTCTGTAGGACACTGGCCCTCCAGAATCAGGATTGGATACCCCTATTATAATGTGACTAATCACTCAAGAGCCTCAGGACTGTGACAAAACTGATTGGTTGATGGCACCCCAAGAATGCACACAGTCCTAATGCTATATACATTACTGCTACTTTCTCACATTCACCAAGGCTGCATTTATTTGATAAAAAATTGCAGTAAAAACAGTAATATTGTGAAATATTATTGCAGTTTTGATTGTTTTCTTTAAATTAAAAAAATATATATTAAAATGTAATTTAAAATGTAATTTATTTCTGTGATGGCAAATCAGATTTTTCAGCAGCCATTATTCCAGTCTTCATGGTCACATGACCTTACAGATATCAAACTAATATGCTGATTTGAATGTTGAAAACAGTTATTTGATGAATAGAAAGTTCAGAAGAACACCATTTATTTGAAATAAAAATCTTTTGTAGCATAATAATTTCTTTACTGACACTTTTGATAAATTTAATGTATCCTTGCTAAATGAAAATATTTAATTTCTTTCAAAATAAATAAATAAATAAAAATAAAAGTTTTGAATGGTAGTGTCATTTCATCAGAATACACAGCTACTTTTGAATTGTCTGTAGAGTGCATAGTTTGTGGCATCTACCAGTGACTCAGCACAGTCACACATATTTAATATTCTGCTATGTGTAGAAATATTTGGGGCAAATGATAGTTTGTCATGGGCTGGGCTACCTAGTGTGAAATAGCAGAAACAGCAACCAAGGGACCAATAAAATGTCCTGTCAATCAATGTGGTAGCTGCTGGTTAATGGAAAAATAATGCTTTATGTTGCAAATCATCAATGTGCATGTTTTTCATGTTCAGAATGTTTTCATGTTAATGTTTTGTAGGAGGACATCTTGAATCATCTGCATCAGCAGGGAATCTGTGAGGATCTTGTACAAAATAATCCTCCCGTGGCCTTTTGTGGTCTGACAAATATTGTGAGCAAGGACATCTGCTGATGTTCTCTGTGATATTCAGTATTTTAAGCCAATCAGATCGGCTGAGCAGAAAGTCAAACTTAGAAATCCTAGATAGAGTCGACTGATTGGTGAGTCACTGTGAGGTCATGAGCACAGCATGAAACTGATAAAGTCGTCTGTGTTCCCGACTGCCCTGTCAGAGGCCTGAGAGAGGTGTTAATGAATTATATGCTTATTTAGATATAGAAAACAGAAAGACATTGGGATATTTAACCAGGCAATGGTGTAATGACTGTCACCTGCACTTACTAGTTAGATTCACGCCTCTAATTTAATCACATCTACCTGGCCAGGCGCCGTGTAAGTGTTACAAACACTTACGTGAATAAGGTATGCCTGTTGGCACCTCCTCATCTTTTACAAACAAACTGACAGCAAACAAAGCCATGTGTTAGAGATTATGAACGCTATCAGATGGAGGAGAGGTATGCAGACCACAGGCATATGGGATAAGGCTCTTAGCAGATTTTCTTAAAATGTTCAATAAACTTCGGATTGTGGTTTGCATTAAACTGACACTTACATAACTCCTCTTTGAGCAGGTTTAAGGTCTGTTTTGTGCTCCTGGCTGTTTAATTATTCAGGTGATGAGGATTTATGTGCATATATGAGGTTTGTTTTCCCTCGGATCTCTTTGTGGGATAGTGGGTGTGATTATTTACTTGATTTAGATACAATACTGGTGTTTTCTCACTCTCTCTTGACCGCCAATAGCCTTGATTGTGACCCCATCACAAACATTACTTTTGCAGCTGTAGACAATAGCCGACTACTTGAGAGGCATGTTTTGCAAAGAGAAAGGCAGCAGTAAATAGAAGGGCATACATTGGCACATTGACCTTTGACCAGAAGAGCTCTAAGGAATTCCTCAGTTGTCCTGAGTTGTCCTGTTTGTGCCCAGAGGCCGGCTGTAGTCATGACTCTTGAGATATTTTTTGAGTGAGAAGTTCAAATGGTTTTAGACCCCATTCACACCTTTTCCGTCCATTTGTGATTGGATTGACGAAAATGCATATTAATACCAAGTGTAAACAGGGCTATAGGGGTTATGCGCAACAGACTTCCGTATTCTGTTAACCGGGTCTCGTCGCTTCCGGTTCAAGCGTTTTGCATATGCTTAGTTAAATATGAAGCAGTTTTACTCAAGATGCCTTCAAAGTAGATACCAATGATGATCATAACCAATGTCCATCACATATGCGGACTGATATCCTTTTCACATTTAGATATAAAAATTGAATAAAACGTCAACAATAAAAACAGCTAGCTAGTTTAACTGATTATCTTAAAAGTCCATAGATATCGCTATTATTTAATACGGCTGTTAACACGTTCTCCGACAAGTGGAAGCAATGAGACCTGTTTTCCGGGTTTGGTCAGGTGATGTTCGACATATACCCTATTGTGTCAGAGTTCAACTGGATCTAAATCTTGCTCGGTCCAGTTTGTGAACAAATTGTTTGTTCATGCCTGTTCTTTTCAAATGAACTGTTTGTTCAGGTTCCTAAATTAGAAGAACCATTTGTTCACAAATCAAACTGATTAATTTGTCGAGTTCAATTTAGTGAGTATGATTTAGTTATTTGGCTGCATGAAGCTCTCTGGAGTGGATGAGCATGAGTGAACAATGGCTTAAATTTGGGTCTGTTCCCCATGTAAAGATACTGAATGTAATCAAAAGACCCGAAATCTAGTAAACAAGGATTTTTTTGCTATTTTATAGTTATTTTTGTGTAATTTTTGGAGCTTATAACAGAGTGTGAAAAAGATCTACATAAAGATTGTTTAAAATATTGAATCATACATATCAGTCATATGGCATGAGTGTGAATAAATGACAACTGTAATTTTTGTATCCATTTAGAACTTCTTGTAAAACCTGCTGTTTGATTTAGAAATGAATGAACTCATTCAATCTGTACTTTAATCTTTCATAAACCTACAGCTGATGTAAAGAATCCGATCTTTTGTCATCTTGTGGGTTTATTTCCTGTGGTGAGATGGAAGAGTCTTGTCCAGCCACCAAAGCCACTCTTAGGGTGATAATCAGTGAAGAAATGACAGAAATCGTGCATTTGTAATTTGACTCTAATGAAGCAATACTGCAATGATGAAGATACACTTTGTGGCTTTTGGGCTGAATGTGCTGCAGTGATATTGAATCCATTATTCTAGAGGGAAGGAGGAATGACACATCAGGAAATGAGATAATACACACACACGCATATACGCCTGTGGTAAATGACAAAGTAAGCTGATGTGGATGTTCACAGTTGACGAAATCCCATTATACAGTACACTCCAAAGGTAATTAAACCGTGTGGGTTTGTTTGAGTACTCATGCAAACATCTCTCTATGTGAAGTGATAATGATTGCTGTCTGTTGTTGTCATATAGGCCAGCTCAGGGTCTACTGTGTCCTTTCCCCCCTGTGGTGAATGAACCCCTGGCTCTCATGGCACCTTTCCATGTGCTCACTCTCTCTTCCATGGAGATGAGCCCAAATGCCTTCCAGATGGCCAATCCAATCTGTACTGAGATCTTATCTGGACTACCACATGTCAGCACCAAGCCTTTGTAGCAGTACTGTCCAATGGTCAACCAGTGTTGGATTTTCCATACACTCAAGCTTCTTAATGATGGGCTGGTGTCACAGACACAGGTTTTCTTGTGAATGGGGCCATTTCGCAGCAATGTGATGTAAACACCTACCTCATATTGGAAGCATATCAAATTTGAAACAGCCAAAGCTAGTCAAAATTATTCTGAATGGTTTCCAAAAAACAAAAAAAACAACCATAAGTAATAGACTCTGGTGTAACTCAGCTGGTACATTTGTGCTATAGACAACATGAATTAAGTGTTGCTTGCTGAGAATTGTTATTACTTTTCTTTGCAATAAGAATTATTTTTGCTTGGCAGGTGGAAAAATCTCATTAAAGGATAGATCCAAATCATATCTAAGAACAAGTCTTAGGGGTTAGTCATTTTTTATTTGGAACAGTAAGCAACCTAACTACCCAGAACACCCTAGTAGCAATTTTTCCTGGACCCAGCCAGAACATCCTAGCAACCAATTAGAACCACCCACAACAACCTAGTAGCAACCTTCCTGGAACCACCTAAGAAATCCTAACAACCACCTTGAACCATCCATAACATCCTAGTAACACCCTAGCAACCACGTAGAATCACCCAGAACATCATAGCAACCACCTAGAATTAACCAGAACATCCTGGCAACAATCTAGAACACCCTAGCAACCTTGTAGAATCACCCAGAACATTCTAGCAACACCCTAGCCGCAACCCAGAACATCCTAGCAACCACCCAGGACACCATAGTGGTCACAAAGAACCCCCCAGAACACCCTAGAAAACTTGTAAAGCCACCCAGAACATCCTAGCAATGCCTAGCAACAACCCAAAACATTTAGAAATTGGGAAGCGTGAAACAAATAACGCGTTCTACGGAGCCACTAAAAGGTTAGCCGCTTGCTAGCGGTAGCCTGTTGCATTACAGTACATGAAAGTTTACTTACCACATACACAGAGTAAGGAGAAATGTCTGATAGGACGATGGCGAATGATTTGCAGATCCTGAGCGATCCGTGCTGGTTGCTGAGGAAATACTACAACTTTGCGCTGTGGATCGCCGGATCGGCTTTCACCGTGGACGAAGCGGAGTCCAGCCCGGGGTCGTCACATGTGGTTGCTGCAAGCCTGCCGAAAGCTCCTTCGTCGAATCTGCCGCCTCTGCTCACTTCAGCCCACCGGCCGTTCCTCACTTTATCCCCCGGCCTCTGCTCATAGGCCGCGGTGTGTGACGCTGTTTCGTTGTGAAAGCGAAACTACTTTGTTGGCCTTCCAAAAGAGGACACGACTAGAAATCAGTGGTTAAGCATGAATCACTGGCTCACTAGATTCGTTCAGAAACGCACTTTCATTCATGAATGAAACTGCTGTGTTTGCTTTTAGAGATGCGCAGCGGCTGAGCTGTTACCATGTTTCTTTTCCCCTCATTTTTTTAAGCTAACCTGAATTTATATTTTGACGGGTTGCCATGAGGAACTTTTAAGTTTCTGTTGCCTATGTAAATGATATGACGATAGTTTTACTCAAATGAAACTGTCAAATGATCATGAAGTGACTCTCAGAGGGATCAGAGCAGTTCTGGAGATGTTGTTCATGTATTTATGATACTAGTCCATATTGCGACTCTATAAGTGTACTGACCTACTTTTGATTAATTAATTCAAACTTTGACAAATTCCGTGACATTCCACGTCATACAGTAAATTCCATTTATATGCCTGGATTCCGCGATCCTGTCCGTGTTTTCTGCATCGCGGAAATAATAGTATTGAGGTGTTTTGCAACTTCAGTGTAACGTTAGTGGATTGGGCCACAGAGTGGTGAGTTCTGACAGGCTGCATCAGAGCCAAATATCGCGTTTCAAAATTAAGTCATTTTATCGGTGAATCGGTTTTTGGCCGATAATCAGTCGACCCCTAGAATAGAGTCCTTGTGATCACGAATCTCAAAAGTGAAAGTGAAAGTAAAATGAGAGCGCGCAATCGAAAGGATGTCAGCTTAACATCGTGATGTCTGTCAGCCATCGGCGATGGACGATGGCATCGTCTATCGGCCCAACCCTATTATGAGTGTCCCTTCCCTTGTCACCCTCATTTCTTTGTCTCTCCGCTGCATGTCCTGTGGTGCCGTGGCTCGTTTCCACCCCTGTGAACAGCTCAAACAGCCGTGAACTTTGAAGACCCTCTTAGCGGAAATGCGGGACAGGGGGCCGAACTCAAAGAGGACTTTGTTGCAGCGGCCGCTGCTTGAGGGGTGATGGGGAATCAGAGTCACGAAGAAAGAGGGCCGAGCTCAGATCCCCTCTTTTAAACTTCATCCTCCTGCTACTGAGCTCTTTGTCTCCATTAGCTGGGTCGCGGCCACAAAGAGAGGATTTTTTTTCCTTCTCTCTCCCCCTCTTCCCTCTTGGTTTATTTATTCGATTTCATGCCATGCCGGCCAAAATGGCCCCTTCCTTGCATCCAAAACTACTTCATACCCTTTTGCAGTGAGGCAGATTCTCACAGAGAGCCATGAAAGGGCCCTTTGGAAGGGCCGGGGTGTGTTTTTAGCTGGGCATTCACAGGAAGTGTGAGCATCGGATTCAGTAAGTTTTGCTGTTGCTCACGTTGTGGGAACCAGTTCGGGTTGTAAAGATTCTCCTCATTTGCACTGGAGAAAGAGGACAAATGTGTGGTTTGGAGAACCTCAGGGGTTCTTCTGTGACCCTTTACTGTTCATTGAATGCTGAAGTACCAGCAAGTAAACAGCACGGTTTGTTTAAAGCGGGAAAATCAATTTAGGCAGGATAATGTTAGTCCTAACATGTGCTGAGACATTTAACTTGAGGAAGGCCGGGTGATTTAATGTCCAAGGATGTCCTGGACAAAGGCAGAGTGGACATCCTATAGTTTAACAATATCCTGTCACTTAGTAGTACCATTATATCAGACTGGATAAGTTTGTTTCATTAGGTATCTTCAGCCCTCACAGTGACGCATATAGTCCTGTAGGTTTATAGTCAACATGAAATCAAAATTGACCACATTTACTTTCATTACATGTTTCTGGTCTTTTTGTGAGTGATTCAGTAGTACATGTTATTCCAAAGAGAAAAACTGTTTGTTGTCTTTGTAATGATCTTCTTCTGTAATGACATTCTTTTCCCGCTGATGTCAACTACATCGCAAAGGCCAATGGATAATGTTAACATATTTAGACATTGTTTTATTAAACACACATTTGATCTGACTACATTCTGGTATGTAACACCCACTTTTCACAATCCAATCAATTCCTGATGGGTCGCTGAACTTCTTAATCCACTCTGAAATACGTAAAATTATGGAGTTGGCATTTTACATTGTAAAGTAAGGTAGATTGGTTATGTTGTCATTTGACTTATATTGACTATACTACATGGTCAGTGAGAGTTGTGTAGTCTGGTGAATCCTGAAAATCCAGATGAGTTTGGGTTTTAATATTTCAAACTTTTGATAATGTACATTGTATTTCCTTCAAACTGTCCTAGTTTTTCAGAATACCTGAGTTCACTTCATTGTTGTGCATTTAAAACTCCTCCTCATGGTTGCTGCTGTAGAATTACTGCTGAATGTAAGCAACTATCAGGCAAATTGGCTGTTAGGAATGCTCTGTGTCTGCTGTCTACTTTTAGTCTGAATGCTGAGTAAGCGCATTCAGTTTTCTGATACAGTAGGATATATAAACGATACTTTGAATTTCAACTTTTTTAATTTATTCATACAATGATGAGTTGTCATTGGAAACAATATTGATGGAATGCTATATTTACATTTGGAGATGATTTGTGGTTGTAAATGTGAAGATGTGTGTAAATGTGAAACATTCTTGTGTATATGTTTAAGTTTCATGATTTTAATTAATTAGACATGTTTTTTTTGATTAATAAAATTTAATTTAAGCATTAAAAAGGATGCCCCCCCCAAAACCGTAAACCTAGGGGAAACACTGGTTTATTATTTTGATACTTTCGATATTTTAAATGAAATGTACAAAATGCTATATGGCCCTTTTAAAGAGGATCATACAGTAACAATACAGCATGAATTCAGGTAAATTAGGCCACTTTTTGACATGGCCAGATTTACCTGAATTAAGCTTGTACAGAACATAGCTGCTCAGGATTGCTGCTTTTATTATCAGATGTTCTTACTCTACTACTAAGGGGCTGAGATGATATAAAAGCATGTCAAAGTTCTCTCTCCGGCAGGGTACGACTACTATATTGACATATTCAAGATTCAAGATTTTTTATTTGTCACATACATGGTTATATATATTCTCTATATAACCATGTATGTGACAAATAAAAAATGTGATTCGGTCCGGTTAAATAGTGCTTGTATTGAGCATTATTTTAGTCATTCCCGCAGGTTTCGCGCTTATACCAAACGCGCGCGCACCACCACTGATGTATATTAGTGGAGCGCACAATCCGCGCTCAGTCTCAACCAGCTTGTGAGCCACAAATACCAAAATGAGTGGCTAACTGCTCTAAAACGTTCAAATACATAAAAAATTGTCATAATGCCCGTTTTGGCGAGTATCCAGTTAAACACAGTCAGTTTTGGCGTTAAATAGTTGAGAAAGAGAACGCATGTTGTGTAACAGTAATATTGGGTCCATGGATAAACTCTTAAAGGGACCGCAGTCCAATATTCCTGCTGCTGTCTGTCATGTTAATCAAAGAACAAAAGACAAATAAAATAATTTTCTGCTCTTCACTAAATACGTTTTATAACTTTAATGGTAAGCATTAATTAGTTTCATAGCTCTTGTTATTCTATTGCATTTATTTGTGCTGTTGTTTGCAATTTTTAGTTTTTGTTCTTATTTTATTACTGATTTTTACTTGTGTTTTTTTATGAAAATAAAACTTTGCGTTGAAGAAAAGTAGATTTTTGTTTGTATATGCTGTCAATTATAGTTCTTAGAAAGAAAATCGGAAATCGCAAAAATCGGTATCGGCAGATCACACTAACAAAAAA
>NW_015650373.1:1252711-1266596 GCF_001515625.1 Sinocyclocheilus rhinocerous
AAAAGGGACCAATAAAAGCCCAGATAACCGGGAAAAAGGGACCAAAAAAAGCCCGGGAAAAAGGGACCAAAAAAAGCCCGGGAAAAAGGGACCAATAAAAGCCCAGATAACCGGGAAAAGGGACCAATAAAAGCCCAGATAACCGGGAAAAAGGGACCAAAAAAAGCCCGGGAAAAAGGGACCAAAAAAAGCCCGGGAAAAAGGGACCAATAAAAGCCCAGATAACCGGGAAAAGGGACCAATAAAAGCCCAGATAACCGGGAAAAGCCGCCGCTATAGCAGGCTTTGAAGAGTTGATCAGACAGTGAGGGAGCTCAGTGTAATTTATGGACTCAAAGTTTGGAGAAACAAACTACATATTTGATTACTTTAATTTCTGTAGTATTTCTTAACTGAATAAAAAGTTACTTAACCTGGAAAACTTAGTTTCATAGCTCTTGTTATTCTATTGCATTTATTTGTGCTGTTGTTTGCAATTTTTAGTTTTTGTTCTTATTTTATTACTGATTTTTACTTGTGTTTTTTTATGAAAATAAAACTTTGCGTTGAAGAAAAGTAGATTTTTGTTTGTATATGCTGTCAATTATAGTTCTTAGAAAGAAAATCGGAAATCAGCAAAAATCGGTATCGGCAGATCACACTAACAAAAAATCGGAAATCGGAATCAGCCAAGAAAATTGCAATCGGTGCATCTCTACTTTAAATGACTTCTGTTGTGATCTGGCGCTATAGAGAAAATAAAATTAACTTGACCTTCAAGGGGGGCGGGCCACCCCCCTAATATAATGGCAGGGGAAACACTGTAAACAGATGTTTATTTTGCCAGATTATCATTTGTTGGACCAGGATGTGACCTGTAGCCTGTAGGCTTGAGGTTCAGCTTTGTAAGTTCAGAATTTGCACTTGTACACATTGTTCTGTGTAGCGCCTGTAAAAACAGCACATCACTGTTTTTCGAATGTCTCACTTCTGTTTCTTTGTTTGATTAGTAGGAATCACATGCTACAGTGAAGGTTTACAAGTGTGCCTTAATGCTTTTGTATTTCTGCTTTTTTCCTGATCTGTAGCTTCTCTTATGGTGTTAAGCAGTTTAGGCTCACCCGGACCAATGCTTTTTAACAGATTTTGATTGGAATCGGACACATTCTTGCATAAAATGGGGTCACCGCTGTTTACATTTATTTTATTTTATTTTATCAACAAATTGGCTAGGTACAAAGCTGACAATACCAAATGCTGTGCCTTTTGTCCACTTGTTTTAGTCAATGGTTTGGCGGGGCCGTCTCGTTTAATGAAATTGCTGAGTTTGCCCTAGTTTCACAACCAGAGGTTTAAAAAGAGCATGTTGCAATAGCCAGACTTGTCCCTTATTTCAGTGGAGTGCCACTGTATTTGCCCTGTTTGACAGACTTCACGTGCTTTTATGTACATGCATGTGGTTAAAAAACAGGATCTCAGTGACGCATAAGAGAATATTCTAGTAATCAAATAAAGCAGTGTCTGGACTACCCACTGTTTCGCTGCAAAGTAAATTAACCAAGGTAATAGGAAACTATCTGAATTTACACAATGTGGCTTCAGTGATATTCTAATTCATATACCAGGACATGTTGATTGTCTACCACACTTTCTTTCGCCGTCTGTGGCCTGGCGCTGCTAGGTCAACCAGAACAGTGCTAGTCTCGACGTCTGCTGATGGCAGAAGTGGTGGCAGCAGGCTCTTGACCCTCAGTCCTTTTGGGAGAGGTTGAAGTCCATGACAGCATATGGCCAGTCTGGTGTGGTCCACCTTACTGTCTGACCATCTTTGCCTGACTGCTTCACATCAAACAAAAGGCTTGTTGCCCATGTCTGACCTTCTGTCACTTCGAAATTCAGCATAGCTGGTGGTTTAGATCTCCAGCGCTGTGAGACAGGAAAGTATGTCTGTCAGATTTTCACCTCTTTTAGCATCTTTTAGTTTTACTCCATAAAATGATGTTTTGTTGCTCTCAGATCAGAAACTTCACTTCCCTCACATCAAGAATGGCTACAAACAATCCTTTATTCCCTAAAGGATTGAAGTCTTTGGGCCTTAACGTTACCTCAGTCAGTGTGTCGAATGGATTTGCAAGTCTGAGATACACATCTACATTTATCAGAACCCAAATTTGTCCTCAATGCCTGTGAGGTTGTTTCTCTGTTTTAGCTGCACACTGGCATGCATGTGGCCTTATTTCTGTGCACTGACCACACAAAGCTTCTTTACACCACACCGTTTCCTATCTAGAGTCATATCCTTCCTCTTTTTGTTTTTCGTAAAGAGAACTCAACTTTATGTCCCCCTTCCTCACAAGTTTCATCTCAGTTCATCCATTGCTCTGATTTCCGGGCCGTTCTTTCTTTAAAAAGATTATATTTTTCAGAGGAAGATTCTCATTTCCTAATTGCACTCAGCATTTACCAGTCAGTGGAAAGTGAAAACCGGATCATCTTTGCTGAAGACTCTAAAAACAGAACATACACGTTGCAATATTAGCTAGCTGTTTTACAAATTGCCTATGTTCAGAATGAAAATACTAGCTTAAATATACTGTAGTATGCACTTTATACTGTTTTTAAAGTACTGTAGTAAGTGAAACAGCGGCCATTATTCCACTATAAACATTTCAAATAGCTGAATTCTGATGAAATAATGTGTCAAGAGAGTGAAAAAAAATCACATTTGTTATTACTTCCTGTTCATCTAGCACACTGGAAATGGGCAGGTCAAGCACATTGCAAGCACAATCATATTCTATGTGTAAAGAAAATGTGCATGCTTTGTATACAGAGTACGATAGTATGCTATTTCTAACACAAGCAATAATACATTTTCATTTATCCATACTTGCAGGAGGCAGCGCATTGGCATTGCTAATATCGGCTAATTGAGTTGCAGTAGTGTTTGTTTATCAGAGAGGGACTAAGTGGTGTGTCTGTTTGCATGATAATGAAAGACTTGTCAGAGAGAGAGAGGCCGTAAAGGAGGTCATTAGAGTGGCCCATCGCTGTTCAGTGTCTGACCCCTCCAAGAGCAAGCAAGTGTGACAGAAATGGCTCTTCAGGCTCTTGAGGACAGAGATGTGCTGGATGAAAGTGAATAGTTTTCACTTAAGTCCTCCTCTCAGCTCTGAGACCCTGGTAAGATCTGCCCATGTGCCATTGTTGGAACTGAGCTGCTGCTGGTTATATCTGCACCTCAGCTGGTTCACTTTGTAAGATTGTGATTGCTGGTAAGTGTGCTATTTAACACTGTTGGTTGGAATCCGTGTCCAAAAATGTCACCAAAAGTAACTAAATACCTCAGATAGGCCATTAAAATTGGCCACAAATGCCCCCGTGGTGAATTCCTGCTTTAATGTTGACTAACTGTTGATGCATTTCACTGTATTCTAAGCCTTCCTAATTAGTTTGATGCAGACACTGTAAAGTCATAATAGCAAATATTGTTGTTTTGTTAATATGAATTTTTTTTTTCATGCAAATGTGTAGAAAACACTCCCAATAATTAAAAAACCCTAAAACGGTGACGGTAGACGGTAAAATTGTATAACCTATCACAAGGACAATTATGTAAAAAGGTATTGTAGTATTTATCGTGCTATTTTATCTTGTGCATTATCTACTTTTGTATTTGATATGTTTTTGTATTTGATTTATCATTGTTCACACTGAGATTTAATTAAATTGAGATTTGAGATGAATTTATCTTCATGAATTCAAAAAATTTATTCATTCTTAATTTCTTAAATACTGCATTTAATAAAAATATATTTCCTACACTATAGTATATGCATTTCTGAACCGTATTGATATTTATTGCAACATGGTTTAAGTTTTAGGCCAACAAAATAAATTTTTATTCCAAATCTGGATATGAATTTATCATAGTGAGGGATAGAATTAAGGAGATGAAATTTTTAATGAACTTGAAATTGAAGGAATATATTTCTCAAACTGTAAAATGTGCTGACGGAAATGCACTTAACTTGAATGTTTAGGGGAAAATGATTTGCTACAGATGCTAGCGATAGAGCTTCTCATATAGGAAAATTCCTTTAATGTCCACAGTATAGCAAGGGTCCGCTGTGAAAGATATTGCCATGACTACAGGCTGTATAACGACGCCACAAGTACATTTACTTTACATTGATATTCTGTCCAGGCACATCCGTTTCAAAGGGACTTTCGGGAAATGTGTATACTGTGTGGTGTTAAAAACTGCAGTGGGCTTCATACATGGCTGTGGTTTCTCAGGTGCACAAACGAGTGCATATTCAGTGCATTGTAAGTGTTTATGCGTGCAAGTCTTACTTCACAGTTTCCATGCGGTATGTTCTTTTTGGCAGTAGTACGTCCTCAATACAAGGGTGAAAGACTGTGCAAGCTTCCGATTCTTTTTTTTTTTTTTCTAAATAATGACAATCATTGTTTGATAACGTGCTAATTTAAAGGAAAACCATCTAAACAATGAACAGTGTTGATGTACTGTGTGTGGGAAACAGCAGCCTTTTTATTACGGAAAAGGTTTGTTCTGCCTTTTCCTTCCTGAAATGCAAGAGGCCAAGGTCTCGCTCCTGTCATTGAATTAGTGTCAGTGTTTGGTTAAGGTCACCCTGTGTTGCAGGTGGCAAAATTATAATGTCTGTTTCCTGGCAAAGCATTTCATTGAGGGGGGAAAACAGCTTGTTTCCTTTGTGAGGACATATGGACACATTCATGCTCTTCTACATGATCTAATAGCCTGTGGCTGTTCTACTGTGTGTAACTCTATTCCCCTGTCTCTCTTACCAGCTGGATAGAACAGACAGTCACAGTCTTCTGTTATGTAAACCTGATCAGAGTGCTTACAATTAGTCAATTTGCCTGACTTTTTTATTGAATGTTTTTAAATTCTGTGTACAGGTTTATTATTATTATTTTTTTATAATTTATGAAAAAAGATAATTAAGAAGTTTAACTTCTTTAAAGATATTATTATAATTGCATAACTCTTAGCATAAGTTAAGGCTATACGTTATCTTCAGACATAAATATTTTATTATATAGATTTTTTGAAAATAAGTTATATTATCACTCTCCTTTTTCTCAGACAGACTTTTGCTGAGTGTCTTTTCTCAAATGTTTTTCAGATTTTTGTGCAATTAACAGTTTTCCTCACTCACCTCTACATGTCAGTTGCACCTGTAATGTCTGAAGTCCTCACACACTTGAAATTTCCATTTGAGAACGAAATCAGAGTAATATGCAGAGTTCAGTCCTTTCATTCAATAAAACGCAGGATCATCTGATTACTGGAAGAGATTGAAGTCACAACAGAATTTCTTGTAAAGGTTGACGTGCAGTATTTCATTAGCTCAGTGCCTTTTGCCTCTTTGAATCGGAATGAATTAATTCATTTTTCATTTTGCACACATGCCCTCGGTTGCACCTGTCATCCTCTGCTGCTGACTTCACACTCTCCGTTGCCCAGAGAAACGGTAACTGTTGCCATGGAATCACAACGTAGCCTTGTAGTATTTGTTTATTTACGTGATTTTTTTTTATGTAAGCATAAGTGTGATGCTGGAAAAGGCCAGCCTGGGGAGGACTGAGAGACTCTCAAACTCTTCAAGGTTAATGAAGTGTGCCTTTTTTCAATGTAACAATTTCTCATATCACATACAGAGACGGCTATATGTCACTCTGAAAAGCATATACCTTGTGATTATGTGGTGCTATTAAAAATTGTTTGTTGAGCATCATGACCATCCCAACAAAGCAACATTGGCTCAACCAATGGCATGAGTTTTGGGGGCGAGGTTTAGGAAACAAGTGTTCATTATTTTTTGAAAATATTTAGAAATCTTTTCCATAAACTCCATCCATGTTTTCCAAACACTCCTTTTACCCTTCATACCCTTCGTTCTGTATGTGTGGCAGTTTGGAGATCCACATCCTGTCTAGAACTCCACCAGCCCTTCGGGCTGAGTCACATGGATGACCATTTTATGGATTACTGTGGATGGGCCTGAGGGACGGGCCCCTTGCATTGCCGCCAGGAACTGCAATGAACAACAGGACCACCATTATCACCACCTGTATTACACTAAGTGTCAGTTACAAGTGTGCTCCGGTCCCTTCTGGGAAATCTGATGTATCTTTACTACAAACAGACTAGCTAGAAATGCACCTTTTTTTCCAGAAAACATTTATTTTTTAATGTGCTGCTCTCGCTTGACATTTAAAGGGATAGGCTAGATTACACAAAAATGAAAATGTCATGTCGTTCCAAACATGTAAGACTTTCTTACTTCTGAAGAACACGAAGATATTTTGAAAAATGTTTTGACTTTTTGTCCATACAATGAAAGTCAATGGGGTCCAAAACAATTTATGGACAAAAAAAGACTGAGACATTTTTCAAAATATCTTCTTTTATCTATTAAAGAAAATAGAAAGTCATAGAGGTTTGGAACAATAGAAGTGATTAGTACTTCTGAAGAACACAAAGATATTTTGAAAAATGTTTTGACTTTTTGTCCATACAATGAAAGTCAATGGGGTCCAAAACAATTTATGGACAAAAAAAGACTGAGACATTCTTCAAAATATCTTCTTTTATCTATTAAAGAAAATAGAAAGTCATAGAGGTTTGGAACAATAGAAGTGATTAAATGACAAAATTTTCATTTTTGGGTGAACTGTCCCTTTAAATTGACTTGAGCGTTTCTTGAAAGCAAGCATGTGATTTCACATGATGTTTACAGCTAAATGTGTTGGAGAGTTTCTATAAACAAACACTCTTAGGAGCATAAGCTGCCATCCTAAATGTCTTCCAGAGACGCAGAAGTGTGACCGAGAGTTAGTCTGTCATTATCAGAAGGATGCCGTGGGACAGCGAGTGCTTTTCATTAGCCAACTTTTCATCCTGTTATGTGGTAAAGGAAAAGAGGCGTGATGGCCTGCATTTAAGGTCCTGTTTGCCTTTAAAATCTATGAGAGAAGGATGAAGGAGACTGGCGATGAGAGATTTTTCTACCAAAACAGTCAGCCCTATGCTGACGCACAAAATCACCTCACATGCTAATAAAAGAATCAAAGAGAAAGATGGAATGAAAAAACAACAATAGCAGAGGTGGCAAAGGTGAAAACGCTCAGGATAAGTCTTTAGCTGTGTCCTGTTGCTGTGGGAGACCGTCGGAGACAATAGCTGTAGTGACAGGTAATTTAACAGACACTGGGGCGGAGTGAGTCGAGCGCACTGTTAGCAGATCTCCTCACTGCTACTGCTGCTGCCGCTGCTGATGAGAAGTGTTTTACAGAGCTAGAATTAGAAACAGTCAGTGAGTGGCAGACTGTCTTTCTCCAGGGGAGACTCTTCTAAAACTGTGCAAATCAGTGATGAAGATAATATTTATAATTCTCTCTTAACCCTCTGCTTCTATTTGTATCTGCTTCTCAGCAAGCTGAATGAAGATTATGGATAATGTGCCTATCTACAGTTCACCAAATATACTGTTGACTCGCAGAGACGGTCTAAATGTGGATATATCAGTGGGCCTCAGCAAACTTTCAATGGGGCTTCAAGATGAAAGATTAAAATAATTTAAAATATGACCAAACAAGCATCAAATTATGTTAAAACAACTAAAAATCAAGATATTTCTTATTTTAATTCACCCCCTCAACTTTTTTTTTCTTTAAAGAATCAGGGTTCCCGCTCATGGAAAAGTCGTGTAAATTAATAAAATCATATAGCTGTATTTTTATAATGAATATAAATTTTTCTGGTTATACCAAGCTCTATATTTTACTGAGTAGAAATTGTTAGTAAAAAATATTTTTTTAATTTTTCGCCCTTAATCCTTGTCCAGTAAATAACGAAAAACTGGAAAAGTCATATTGTTGTTGTCGATAATGGGGACCCTGGAGTCAAAATGTTGGGAAACACTGCTTTATATGTATATACAGTGCAGGCTGAAGATTTGCAGTCCTACATTGATAATGACTGAACGTTTATAAAAAGTTTCGCTATATTTACGTGCAGTAAATGCAGATATAAATCATTACTTTGAGTTTTGTGTTTCTGATTTGATAGTTTTGTGTGCATGTTTGTGTAGAAGGCCTCCCATCCTTTCAGTTTTAGCGCATAGTCTGTATGCACTGCAGGGTAAAGTGCTGTTAAGATCTCTTTGTAAAGCCTCTGAAAATGTATCTATGACACTTCTCCTGTTTTTTTCTTCTTTGATGTGATGCTTGCTAAACCATTTCCAGTAGACAGTGTAGTATGTGGAGTTTGACTTGACATTGTTGTGTGTGTTTGTCACTGAAGATGAATGTTGAGTCTCCAGTCAGAGTTATAGACAGAAAGGGGGTATAAACTTACAGGAATTGAACTTCAAAAAATGAACATAAGTGTGGCAACTATACAAATTTGCCCCACACCACAGTGATTCCATGTTATAAACACTAACTTTTTTCCCTCTGTATCTCTCTCTATTTTTGTAAATCAACAGGCTTTTCTCCAGAGAATAAGGCAGACTGCAGAAAACCAACAATGTCTCACTCCAGAGCAGGTCAAGGTAAAAAAAAAAAAACCTTTACATGCAGTATTATTATTTAGAAGAAATACAGTGGCTACAATAATACTTGGACACTTAAAATCAAGTGTTTAAGATCAAACCATGTGGAAATAAATGATCTTTCTTTAAAATGAATGCCAGTTAGGTTTGATATTTTTTTACGTTTTAAAGTGTGGCTTAGGTGTCTGAATTTTTTCTTTTTTTGGAGAAAAGTGTCAAGAGCATTTGCTCATGCAGAAACATTTTTTTTTTTAAGTGATTTTCTTAAATATTGTCTCGTTCTTTCACTCAGATCTTGTTTTCCAACATCGAGTCAATTTTGGAAGTCCATTGCGAGTTTCTTTCGACTCTGGATGCCAGTTTGCAGCCTGAACCCCAGGCGCATCATTCTCTCGGACATGTGTTCCTCAAGTTTGTGAGTCCATGAGATTACATTTGAAATCATCTTTGAACTAGTGCTCTTCTGATTAGCAATTGATTTATTATGATTTTTGAGCTTATTAGTCATGCAAACCATTAACATGTTATTCCCAATCCATCCATTGCGGGATCGTTCCCAGTATCCTAGATCTGTATGCAGTCACCTCCTCCATTCTCTCAAAATACTGTCAGCCCCGAGACTACCTCCCCTCCCTGTGGTCTTTCTAAAAAAAAAAAAAAAGTGTTTCAATGTGTAACCTGTCGGACATGTGACCAGTAGTTCAATAAAAGTGTAGAAAATGCAGTTTCACTCAGAATTCCAATTTTAGCAACAAATGTTCAGTTCAAACAGAAGAAAGAAATGTATATAATGATTTTAGTTAGCAGCTCTAGGGGTTTAGTAGAAGGTCTGTCTGCTCCACTTTATTTAGGATATCAGTCCAAAATCACTGCATGATAATACTTGATCCATTTTTAGTCAGTTGGTTTGTTACATTTTTCAGTTTCTGAAAGGCTTGATATGATATTATCAGGGTTACTATTCAAGTATTTTTATTAGAATTTTTGGATATTGAATTAAAAATACTGAATGGAATATTCAGATTTTTCTTGTGCATTAATGTTGCAACTTTATGGAAACATTGGTAATGTTGTCTAAATAGCTGTCTTCAATTCTAGCTTCTTTATCCATATAAACAGTTCTGTATAAATTAAAATACTTTTCCCTCTATGGAAATATGGTAGTGATGATGATTTGTGATTTGAACATTGATTTAATTCATTTCTTAGTGTTGGCTGTCAGCCATTCACATTAATTCTGGCACTTTAACTCTTTCTATGGTTCTCAAAAGAAGCCATTTTGGGTTTGGCATCTGTATGTGACCTTCGACCAAGTTCACTGAAACATTCTGAGGTTTTAACCTCAAACTGGAGTGAATTTCCTCTTAATTGGACTCACTGTGTATGTGTATGTGTTTTTTGGATGAACGGTGCTATGAAGCATATGCCAGGACAAGATGTTCGCCTCGTTCATGGATGAGGGTGTGTGATGCTGCCAAACTCTGTCATTACAGGTGCTGAGGTCTGGAGCCCTGAGGGCCCAACCAAAGTACTGACACACACACACACACACACACACTGTATACACACTAATGCAAATGCCAGACCCTCTCTAGACATATACACAGACAAACATGTACAGACAACACACACAGACAAATAAAGAGGGTAAATGGAGAAAGCACGAAAATGGAGATGTATCATAAAGAGGAAAACAAACACAACTACTGTCCAACCACACAGTGCCTGTGGAATCCCAGTATCGGTTTCCTGCTTTGTCAGGATGCCTCAAGCACCCTCATCCGTCAGGATTCACAGCGTCCCTGTCAAGGTTACAGTACCTACACAGTCTGTTCCTGTGGAGCTCGGATAAATGACATCCTACCTTCACCACATGCATCTTTAATAAACTCTCACCTCAGCCCTGATTTGATCCAGATGAACAGTTCTTCTGGACTTTCTGGATTTTATTTTATTATAATTTTTTTTTAAAGGTTAGTTGAACCATATTGTGAAGGAAAAGCAGTTAACCAGTGTCTTACAGTACTCTTTAAAAAGTTTGATGTCCGGAGTGTGCAGATTTGGCCTTATTAATTAGTCATTTATTATTATTATTATTATTATTATTATTATTATTATTGGCCACTACATAATACTTAAATTAGTTTTGATAATTTAAAATAGTAATAATAATGACTAGCTGTCAAACTTTTAAATGGTAATGTAGTAGAGATTTGTTGTAATTACTGCATGCTGGGATTAAAGGGGTCATATGATGCGATTTCAAGTTTTCCTTTCTCTTTGGAGTTGTCAACATATTCTGTTACACCAAATACACAAAATAATGATCTTTAAAAAAGCATCATATGACCCCTTTAAACTTTAAGGAAAAGCAACTTATCTTTAAGCTCTTAAAATCATAAAAGGTGTGCACTGCTCACTTTTAAATGTCTGAAGATGAGTTGCTTTTCTTTCTTTTATTTATTTATTTATTTATTTTTGCTTGCAACTTCTTATTTCCACCTAGCTTTGCACCCCACAGAGAAGGTGTGGCTTTCAGGCAAAATCTATGCTCTTTTATTTCACTTCCTGTGCTGTTTCTGATAATGTAGGGCCGAATGACAGTGCCTTGTTGCTTCTTTAGCAGTTTCACTACCTGAATTCACCCCTTTATGTCACTTAGCAGCTCAGTATTTGAGAGAATGGTTAAAGGAAGAGGTTTACTGAGCTATTCTAGAGGTTAAAATATTTATTATATGTTTAGTATTTTCCATGTCAGCTGAGCGGGGATTTCGCTGAAATTCACAGGGCCTTTTTATGGGTGGATCAAGGGGCCTGCCAGCCTGGGACAAAGTTTGTCCCTGAACATGAGATTTATAAATGGGAATGTGAAAAAATATACCTCCTTTCTAACAAAAAAAGTATAAATCTGTTTGTAGGGTCGAACCCCCACCAAAAAAAAGAAAAGAAAGAGTTTGACTCCAGAATGTTTTTGAAGTGTTTTGACTCCTCTCTCTCTCTACTGCAGAGGGACCGTTTCTCTGTGTATGGCGAGTACTGTAGTAACCATGAGAAAGCTCTCAGACTACTGATGGAGCTTAACAAGATCCCTCATGTACGGACTTTCCTGCTGGTAAGCACCTTTCCTTTTCAAAAAGTCCAGTCTATTTTATTACATCATATTCTGATGAAGATCCCTCACACATCCTGTGATCGTCCTGTGACAGATCAGTTTCATATATGAAGCCCTGCAATAGATTTAATTAGTGATTAAAACAAATAAACATTAGTGGCTAGAAGAACTTGTCACAGGAAATAGATGCATCTCCAAAACTTATTGAAGTGAAAGTGACACCCAAACTTTTTACTGTACAAATCAGGATGTGAGAGTGTGCCTTTCAATGCTTTCTATGGAAACCCACTGTACAGTCAACATGAATCAGTTTAATGGGATATTGTGCAAATGAGATCATGTGTTTGTTTTTTCAGCACCTCATGTTGTTAGGTGGAAAGAAGAGCACAGATGTTCCTCTTGAGGGGTATCTCCTCTCACCCATCCAGAGGATCTGTAAATACCCTTTGCTTCTGAAGGTACTGCTTCAGTACTGCATTTTTCCACTATGGCAATTTACAAGCATGTGCATTATGAGTTGATTGTTTATTTCTTATATATATATATATATATATATATATATATATACGCTACTGTTTCTTAAGGAAAGTTGTTTAAAATAATATAACTATTGGGGAATGGAGGTGTACATTTATAATTACAAAGACATCGACTTACTTGGGAATAAGATCATGCACGTATATCACAAAAGAAAATGGGGTCAATTTTGATTTACTGATGATTTAAATACTCCTTAATAGCCCCTTGTGGACAGTATCTGAAGCATACCAGCAGATAGTTGACGTGTAAGTGTGTAACACAAGGATGTACCTGCTGTTTGTCCTTCAGGAACTTTTGAAGAGGACCTCTAAGAAGCATTCAGATTACCCCGCGGTAGAGAAGGCTCTGCAGGCCATGAAAGCCGTGTGCTGCAACATCAACGAGACCAAGCGACAGATGGAGAAACTAGAGGCTCTTGAGATATTACAGTCACACATAGAGGGCTGGGAGGTGAGTTAGACACATGATCGGTCATTGTCATAGATGGTGTTTTTTTTTTCCCTGTTTGATGGTTTTAAAGGAACAGACCAGCACCAGTTATTTTGGTTTAATGTTTCTTTAAAAACCTCTTTGTTTTGGGGAAGTTCCTCTTTGACAGTATGCTTTGTGTTTATGAGCATTTTTAAGCGTAGCCTCGAAAGAATCACTGATGTGGACATGATCAGTGTCGCCTTGTCTTCTGATGACATTTTCTTAGGACACATCACAAGCAGGAAGAGGAAGTCTTAACACAAAGGCTCGTTACCATGGAGATCTGATGGTTTAGTTAAACATGCAACATGTGCCACCACAAACTCCCCTCCTCTCTCTCTCTTTCTCTTAAGCACTTCTTTGCTTGTCTTTTTTTGCTTGTCTCTCCCCGCCTCCTTTTTTTCCGTCATCTTCTCTATACCATAGTTACTTTGTCTCCATCCTCTTTTTCTCTCACTCTTTGTATGTCCATTAACCCTCTTTATTGATTTATCCGATGCTCTACTGAGTGGTTGTACAAAGTGGGTCATTTTCTATAGTTGGCGGTGCATTCAGTTTAGTGCATACAGTGCATTCTTGCTCCTGTTGTTATTTTCCAATCCCATCATGCCTCTGTGAACATTCAATATCCCTGCAAAGCATGACAGGATGGGGATTATTTAACATACTTTAAAATTTGTTGATAGGAATAGTCTGCCCATAAAAAAATAAAATTGCCATTATTTATTCAACCTGATGTTGTTCCAAATCCATATTACTTTCATTGTTCTGTAGAACACAAATAAGAAATGTTAAAGACTGTGCTGGACACATTTATATTTAACATGTAATAAGAGTTAATGTGGGCTGTCAAACTATAAAATGACAAGTAGTGGTTGACCGATATATCGCCAAGGCCGATATTTGGCATTTTTTAAATATCGGCATCGGCCGATTAGTTTTCCTGTTTGGCCGATGCGTTCGTGACGGGATTTTTATTTTGACGGCGCACACAGTGCTCACATTCTCCCTCTTGTTCGCTGTTGTCGTTAACAGTTCTGTCTAATACGGATAGAAGTCTGTCTAATAATCATCAGATAGAACGGTTAAACAAAGTAATTAAAATGTATACAAAAAGTATCATAATGATTGCTTTTATATTATTAGTAATAGAAAGGCAAACATTATAATACTTTCT
>NW_015650373.1:1267248-1275727 GCF_001515625.1 Sinocyclocheilus rhinocerous
AATCCATTTTCAAATGATTTCAAATTTCTTAAATATTAATTAAAATAAATAAAATTATATCGGCTTTATATCGGCCATCGGCCACCCTGCTTTCCAAGATATCGGCATAGGCTGTCAAAAAACCAATATCGGTCGACCACTAATGACAAGAATAAATACAAAATGTACAATTTAAAAAAATACAATATATGTATGTATGTACATATATACACCACTTTTATGAAGCTTTTATGTTTTTTATTATTATTATTTATTTATTTTTGTAATAATGGAGCTTGACATTCTGGATATCCATTTACTTTCATTATACAGTATATAAAAGAGCAGCAAGTACATTCTTGAACAGAAGAAAGCAAATAATATGAGTTTGGAATGATAGAATTATTCCTTCAAGGTTTCAATTCTTCTGAGATCATTTATAGATAACATTAAACATTTAAAGCAACATAAAATGAGGGCTTAAAAATCAAGCTTTATTTAACCCCAGATATAGAGTGTTTCAGGATGTGGGGTCCGATTGAAAACCAAATGCATTAAAGTTTCCATTTAGTCCAGAGTGTTTCACCTTTATAGGTAAATAGTGCAGAACAAGCGGGAAGCAGATTCCCATCTCTCTAATTGACCCGTCTGGGCACGCCATTGATTAAGCAGAGAAAATGGAGTCTGCTTATCAAACACACTCTCACACGCACACACCTGCAGAGCATAGAAAATCACATCCTGTACTGAGTCAGCACGAACCACAGCGTCGGAGTGGAATCAGTTTTTAAGGGTACTGGATATTGAACAGGACACAGTCTGTGATACCATCCCCTCGTATCTGAGACACAGATGGAAGGTCTGGATTAATGACCAGATTGGAACTATTTTAAATGAAATTAGATGTTCTCACTATAATAATTGCAAATAGAGGCAAATCTAATGTGCACTTGTTGAAAAGATGGATGATTGAATAACCAAAGGTATAAATGTTGGCAGCATTTTCATAATTCTTTTCAACTGCCTGTGTTCTGCTACATAAGCTAATTCAGCTAATCACTTCTGAATAAAATATTTAAATTGGAATATTTATAGTAGAAACTCTTATACTACTCTTTTTCATGACACATGAAGATGCATGTTTATCCAGATCAATACAAATGTTCCTTTGTTTTGTTCATCAGGGGACGAACTTGACTGATATTTGCACCGAACTGTTGCTCCAAGGCAACCTTTTGAAGATATCAGCTGGAAACATCCAGGAACGGGTCTTCTTCCTGTTTGACAACCTCCTAGTCTACTGCAAGAGGAAGTCCCGGTTAGGCCTTAAAGATGCTTTTGAGTCTTGTCTGTAATGTTGGTAACCTACCTGCATAACCATAAGCATAAACATGTTTTCTAGTAGATTACTATTATCCCTAGTTGTTAACACTTCACTGAAACAGCCATCAGAATCATGTGTAGAAACTAAACAATACTGGTCTCATTTTTTCACCCTTTAAAAATCCAGAGTGTCTGGGAAGAAATCCACCAAAAGGACAAAATCCATCAACGGGCCGCAGTACGTGTTCAGAGGCCGCATCAACACTGAGGTCATGGAGGTCGAGAATGTGGAAGACGGAACTGGTAGGTTTGAGTTTGTTAGTGCTTTTAAAGTGTTTTGCATGTGTTATGTATTTTCATGCTGCTTAAGAGTATTGAATTGTTAGCTTAGCAACATGCTAACTTCAAAGTCTATTCAAATCAGTTGAGTTTCCTGTGCAGCTTAGTAGGTTTTGAAACGATTGTGTTTGTATCCTGCCACACAAATATTCATGTTTTAAAGATTTTTAAGGTTTTTAACAAAAGAGGTCTGTTATGCTCTTCACTGCATTTATTTCCATCAAAAATACAGTAAAACGGTAATATTGTGAAATATTATTACAAAATAAAATAACTTTGCTTAAAAATCAGGCTTTATTTAACCCCAGATATAGAGTGTTTCAGGATGTGGGGTCCGATTGAAAACCAAATGCATTAAGTTTCCATTTAGTCCAGAGTGTTTCACCTTTATAGGTAAATAGTGCAGAACAAGCGGGAAGCAGATTCCCATCTCTCTAATTGACCCGTCTGGGCACGCCATTGATTAAGCAGAGAAAATGGAGTCTGCTTATCAAACACACTCTCACACGCACACACCTGCAGAGCATAGAAAATCACATCCTGTACTGAGTCAGCACGAACCACAGCGTCGGAGTGGAATCAGTTTTTAAGGGTACTGGATATTGAACAGGACACAGTCTGTGATACCATCCCCTCGTATCTGAGACACAGATGGAAGGTCTGGATTAATGACCAGATTGGAACTATTTTAAATGAAATTAGATGTTCTCACTATAATAATTGCAAATAGAGGCAAATCTAATGTGCACTTGTTGAAAAGATGGATGATTGAATAACCAAAGTTATAAATGTTGGCAGCATTTTCATAATTCTTTTCAACTGCCTGTGTTCTGCTACATAAGCTAATTCAGCTAATCACTTCTGAATAAAATATTTAAATTGGAATATTTATAGTAGAAACTCTTATACTACTCTTTTTCATGACACATGAAGATGCATGTTTATCCAGATCAATACAAATGTTCCTTTGTTTTGTTCATCAGGGGACGAACTTGACTGATATTTGCACCGAACTGTTGCTCCAAGGCAACCTTTTGAAGATATCAGCTGGAAACATCCAGGAACGGGTCTTCTTCCTGTTTGACAACCTCCTAGTCTACTGCAAGAGGAAGTCCCGGTTAGGCCTTAAAGATGCTTTTGAGTCTTGTCTGTAATGTTGGTAACCTACCTGCATAACCATAAGCATAAACATGTTTTCTAGTAGATTACTATTATCCCTAGTTGTTAACACTTCACTGAAACAGCCATCAGAATCATGTGTAGAAACTAAACAATACTGGTCTCATTTTTTCACCCTTTAAAAATCCAGAGTGTCTGGGAAGAAATCCACCAAAAGGACAAAATCCATCAACGGGCCGCAGTACGTGTTCAGAGGCCGCATCAACACTGAGGTCATGGAGGTCGAGAATGTGGAAGACGGAACTGGTAGGTTTGAGTTTGTTAGTGCTTTTCTAGTGCAATTAAAAATACATTATTTTACCCAGTTTTACAGGTGATGTGTATTTTCATGCTGCTTCGAGTATTGAATTGTTAGCTTAGCAACATGCTAACTTCAAAGCCTATTCAAATCAGTGGGTTGAGTTTCCAGTGCAGCTAAGTAGTTTTTGAAACTACTGTGTCTGTATCCTGCCACACAAATATTCACTAGTCTTAAAACATTTAGGGTCCGTAAGATTTGTAATGATTTTCAAAGAAGTCTCTTAAGCTCACCACTGCATTTATTTGATCAAAAATATAATAAAAACATTAATATTGTGTAATAATTATATAATAATAATAATATATTTTAAAATGTCATTTATGCTTGTGACGGCAAAGCTGAATTTTCAGCAGCCATTACTCCAGTCTTCAGAGTCACATGATCCTTCAGAAATCATTCTGATATGCTGATTTGTGCTCACGAAACGTTTCATATTATTGTCAATGTTGAAAACAGCTGTACTGCTTAATATTTTTGTGGAAGATGTGATATATTTTTTCAGGATTCTTTGACGAGTAGAAAGTTCAAAAGAACAGCATTTATTTGAAATACTGTAGAAATATTCAGTAACAATGTCAAAGTCTTTACTGTCACTTCTGATCAATTTAATGAATCATTAATTTCTGTAAAAAAAAAAAAAAAGCTTTTGAATGGTAGTGTACAAAGCAACGTTTTCTTGGGATGTGTAAGGGCGTTTCCTGTGTGATATCCTTTTTGTTCCATATGATCACCATGTGATACTTATGAACATCACAAGCAACAAACAAAACCATTTAAAGGGAACTTCAGCTGATGCAGTAGAAATTAGCGACTCTGTGTCCTGAAGATAAGATCACGCATGGCTTCCCAGAATCAAGCACTTTGCATTTAGCACCTCTGCTGCACTGACCGTTGAGGGGCCCTCGTCAAAGGTGCCGTTCAGCTATCGGGCCGAGCGTGAAATTGAACTCTCAGGGGAAGTAACGGCTGCTCTTCTCACCTTTTGCTCTTAGTCTTTCACCACACCTTAAGTAGCAGGGTGGAAGTGCAACTTCTCTCTCTCTCTATTTCTCAGAGCCACAAAGAATAACATCCTTTCTGAAAAACAAGCCATAGGGTTGTCACAGTACCAGCCTAAACCACACGTGCCTTCAGTTGATATGGCCAATGTGAGACTGTGCTTTGTGTTTCAATCTCTCAGTGTCATGTTGATCAGGGTTTGTGTCACATGGCGCTCCACATCTGTGTAAATGCATCATTTAGCTGGTGTGTTTTGCCTTATTGGATAAGGTTACAGATAAAATGACTCACATGCTGGGGGTGAAGATGGAAGGTAGTTTAAAATTCAGATTTTCGGCCTTATTGCAGTTTTATGATTACAGTGTTTCAAGGGAGATTTCAAGGCAGTTTAGTGTTGAATAATGATTGGAAGGGGTGGGTGTTATGACCAAAATCATATATCACGCTATGAGTAATTTTGTCATTTTGTTTAATATTTTATGCTGGAAATTCACATAATATAGTATATAGTATATAAAATCTAAAAATACATTTATAGTAATTTTATGAACATTAATTTAGTCTTATTTTTATATACCATTTTGTATGTGATTTTCCGGGGGGGGGGATATATATATATTATTTATAAATATTATCATAATTTGTCATTATTTTAAATATTAAATATTTTACAAATTATCTTTTTTTTTTTTGAAACTGTAAACCAAAAGATAGGATTATTTACAGTAAATGAATTACAATAAAAGGCTGACTTTACTGCAAAAGCAACACCATAATATGTAATGGTCATAATATGTAATATGTCTTGCGTTGAAAAAACAAGATTCAAAACAGTAAAAGTAATATAAAATGTATAGTTCTGACTCTAAATTTTAATTGGATCAGTCACATTTGAAGCAGTTATAAAATGGCACATCATGTGTGGCAATAGGGGAAAAAATGTGGCAACCGAAAACAACTAATCTCTATATTCTCACATTACTCCATGTTTCTCATCGCTCTCACATGTAAAAGCATGGCAATCTGATCTGCTTGTTTTGACTGAGCTATTGTTTTAATTGGAAAACAATCAGATAATGCTTAGGCTGTGTTTATTACTGAACCAGACTTGTGTGCCTAATACGATTACCCATAAATTCTCTCCAGTTTTATATGAGCTAAAAGCCTTTGTCAAATCCTCTCAGCGGTCTGAAATCTATTTATACTACCTCAACATTAACCACTGCTCATTACCTATTCCATACCTCATTCATTTTTCCATAAAATTCACCTGCTGTCAGGTCTGGGTTAAAATTGGACCGTGAGTAACAGTCTGAACCCCTCACTCACACACATGCTCTCTGTCAGGCTTTGGTTTAATGGTGGGAAAGAAGTGCCATGTGCCAAAATGCACCTTTAACGATTTCTCACACTAATGGGATAGTTTAACCTTTTTACCTTATTGATGCTTCTAGATTGTTGAAGTAACTCATTTAGTAATGGTAAGAGGGAACCTTTTTAACCTTGGTAATAAGCTGACAAAATTATATCTTAGCAGAAATGAGACCTCCCAGTTTTTTTAAGGTTAATTTGAAGGCGCAAATGATTTTGATTAGATGATCTGATCTGATTTTTGTAGACCCTTGGTGAACATCTTTATGTAGATTATGTAGCAACAAACTGATGTAGTTGTTTGCAGTGTTTATTGTTAGCATGCCATATAAGTTATAGTTGTGTTGTATATAATGTTTGTGTGATTCAATGGGTGTACTTAGTGCTGGGCGGTATACCGGTTCATACCGAATACCGGTGTTTATTTTTGTTATGATATGAATTTTTAAAATTCAGCAATACCGGTGCTTAAACAACGTTCGGAACGCGACACTGTTTGAAAGGGGTCCGTTTTCACTGTTGCACTGTGTTGAGGGAACAGCTGTATGTGTTACTAAGCATGAAAGTTCCGAAACTGAAGCTGTAGATAGGGCATTCTAAGTCAATATACCGCAGTATTTCCTCTCTCAATCAGTAGAAAATATGGTTAACACCCGGTCATGCATGAAAAAAAAAATAATACCATCATGTACCGTGAAACCGGTATAATTTTGAAAAATACCGTGATATAAAATTTTGGTCATACCGCCCAGCACTAGGTGTACTCATGTTAATAGTGTTTATGGATATTGTTTAACCTGTTTTGTTGTTTTTCATGTTCTTTTACTTTGTCTTTCTAGCGGACTATCACAGCAACAACTACACGGTGACCAGTGGCTGGAAGATTCACAACACGGCCAAAAACAAGTGGTTTGTGTGCATGGCCAAGAATGCTGAGGACAAGCAGAAATGGCTAGACGCCATTTTAAAGGAACGTGAACAGAGAGAGAGTGAGTAGTTTTACTCTAGTTTGTCATTGTGTAGTATGTAACATATGAGCATTAAATAACAGTTAAATGTATATTAAAAAATTAAACCTTTATGATCCATACAAAAATGTTTAAATCAAATCAAACCAAATCATTAACAAATTTCAGATGGCATGATGCGACTACAGATTTTACAATTTATCATGTTAACTTGGTAAATATTTATTGTGTTTAAATTATTAAAATGAATGCAATAAATCACATTGAAATTATTGTAAAATAAAGTTATTTTGAAAATGATTTTAAATTATTTTCAGAAGAATTTATCAAGTCATAACATTTAGTAAATAATCATACTAGAATTAAGTTATTGTCAAAGCAAATATTTACATCTACTGAATAAGAATGAACTTAATATCCTGCATTCTGCTATACCTAGTATGTTTTTATGTGGATTTTTTCTTCTGTTCTGTTTCGATATGAAACACCTGTCCTCTGCTGGACACCTGTTCTTGTTATCTCTGCTTTTGAGGCAGGGTTACTACAGGGTTGTTCTGATTGTTAGGTCACATGATCATAGCAGTAAAACCCCACATATACCACAGAGCCCATTCTGATCACTGCTCTTATGTTTCAGCATGAAGTATTAGTCTGTAGGATCAGTTACCAGTGTCCAAGACATAGTCCTCAACCAAAGTATTGTAATGCTGTGTTGGCGGCAGAGCGAGACGTCACTTTAATGCTGCAATGCCAGATGAAAGCAGAAGTTTTATGGAGCGTATCAGGTTTCCAGCATTTGAAATTGGAGCCCATTTCAACAGGTGCCACATCAGTCACACCTCTCTGACGGTCCAGATCTTCAAAGACATCATTGAGTACGTTTACATGGACAACAATACTCCGATTTTAATACGATTAAGACAATACTCTAATTAAGAATCTACCATGTAAACAGAGATTTTTGATTACCTTAATCCGGCTAAAGTCATAATCGAAGTAAACAGAAATCGAATTAAGACATGTGGAGTATTCCTATTTTAGTCGCATTACTGAAGTGCAGAATAGACATGTAAACACCTTAATCACATTATTACCGTCGTGTAGGACTTTTCGCCGCATTTTGCGACGAACGCATTTTGCTTCAACACCGCCATCGTCTGTATGCACATACAAATAATTAACTGCACTTGAAGCTTTCATAAAATTAAAAATTAAACACCCAAAACTGTACATGGCATCATCACGAAGACAAACTATATGTTTATACGTGAAATTCCGGAGGGGACATCGGATGGCGTCGCGTGGGGACGTAATGACGTGTGCCATTAATCGAACTATGTACTATAACATGTAAAATGGGAACATGAAAGGAATATTCTAAAAGCAACTCATGTAAACACCATAATCATAATATTGGCTTATTTAGAATAAGGTAAATAATTAGATTACTGATGTCCATGTAAACGTAGTCATTGAATTACATGTTCCGATTAATATTTAGTTTAACATGCAAAAGTGGCTTCAATTTAAGAATTCTGGTCATCTGGAGTGTAAGACCAGAAAGGTATTTCATTTAAGTACCCAAACGCAAACCTTAATAATGCATTACAAATGCACGGTCCTGTTGAACACACCTTTAAATAATTAACTAATAATGTTTTAATAAATATTAGTAATTTTTAAAGGGGTCCTATTATGCTTTCACTTTTTCAACTTTAGTTAGTCTGTAATGTTGCTGTTTGAGCATAAAAAAGATCTGCAAAGTTACAAAGCTCAAAGTCCACTTCAAAAGCAGATATTTTATTTAACAGAAATCACTTTTCAAAAACTACAATGAACGACTCGTTTGGACTACAACGCATATTTTCTGGGATTTGTGATATCACAAAGATCGACGAATGGGACGAGACCTGGTAATGAGTGTTATCACTATGTCAGAGACACGCTAGCTTTCCCAAGGCAGACGAACTTAAAGTGGTTACAATCATCCGGGTTTAAATCACGCTCAAATTGATTTGAT
>NW_015650373.1:1275772-1277091 GCF_001515625.1 Sinocyclocheilus rhinocerous
ATTCGAGCCGTTCATGCCAGACTGGGGAGAGAGGTGTTGTAATAATGTAAAATATGGGGAAAATAATGTGTTTTTTGAACAACCTAGTATGAGAGCCTGTTCTAGTACACCCCCAAAACAAAATCAAGACTTTGTAAAAGAGCATAATAGGACACCTTTAAATAATTAAAAAATATATTAAAAATGCATGTTAAATGATTACATTTATTTTCATTTATGATAATTAAAGGGGTAGTTCACCCAAAAATGAAAATTCTATCATTTACTCACCCTCAAGTTATTGCAAACCTGTACAAATAAATTTTTTTCTGTTATATATACACACACACACACACACACACACATATATACTGTATATATTTGAAGAATGTGGGTGAACATTCCCTGAATTTTTATCTACATTCATCCGTTTCGTGTTGATGTGCACTGTTTGAAATTGGCAGTTCAAAATAAGGGAGAAAAGAAAAAAAATTCAAGATTTAGGGTTTGAAATGAAGGCCTGCACATTTCTAAAATTGCCATTCAGCATCAGACCTTCAGATGCCAAGGTGGAAATTACGCTTCAGCAGGGTTATTTCTGAGGAGTGATTTTTAATGATATGTTGCCTCTTTGCCGAGACTTGATTGAATTGGAGCCTCGTACAGCTGCCACGAACACCTCCTCAAAAAACTCTTTGTGAGTGAGAGCTGCAGCTGCCGGTGGCTTCCCTCTCTCTGGGGTCTCGGACACAGTAAAGAGCTCTGAATGAGAGCCATGCCAGCTGCCGCCACATCTGAGCACGTCCCACCTCCTGCATCAGCTGCAATCTCATTGATAGTCTCTCTTTAACATCACCTTTAAATGTATGGTATGAAAACGTGAACATTTTCCTTGACTGAAGAGTTCTTTGCATTAGGCAACATACAAACAGCTTCGGGCAACTGATGAAGTGTTTTTGTTTTTTTTTAGCCAACCTTCTTTGTGTGAAGTTCCTGTTTCCGTTGCAGCTTGACTCTGGCTGTGTTGCTAATATAAACAAGGCTGTTTTCAGATGCATTGCACTATTGCACCGTTTTTAATATGCAGTGTTGTTGTTTTCAGGTCTTTTCAGGAAACTGCTAACTTTTTGGTAGAGGTCTTTATCTGCATCTGCAGCTGTATCTTTTCTCACCTTATTAACCACATCATGCCACTTAACCAGAAGTGTAGCAGGAGAATGATTGAGTATTATTGAGGTGACCTGCCCTGAATAATATGTGATAAGCATATATATATATATATATATACATATATATATATGTGTATATCTCAATATACACGTATATATATGTGTATATAT
>NW_015650373.1:1277238-1316025 GCF_001515625.1 Sinocyclocheilus rhinocerous
TTGGACAGAGCTCCGACGCGGGAACCATGGTGGGTGAGTACGATCCATGTTTAAATATATGTGTGTATATATATATATATATATATATGTGTATATCTCACAGAGTTCATGTCACAGTTTAATGCCTTTTTTGAAGACTTGCTAATGCTACTTTTTAATATTTGATGATAGAATTTGACGAATAGAATTAACAGTTTTATTTTGTGTATGGTGTGTGGCTTGTATGTAGAATTCTGATACCAGTTTTGTGAGTTAGCCCTTCACCCACCAAAATAGCTCAAAAAGCAGCATGCATGTGCATGTGTGAACACACAAACACATGCAAACCCATGTCTTATAATAAAATCAGTTAAACCAGTGTTTCATCTCGGCCCCACCTAAAACTGACACCGCAACACCGACACTGATTTAGAGAAACAGCTAGTAAGTGACGCTTGAGGGATAAACTGTAATTATACAACAGAACAGTCTAAAATTGTTTCTTTTACATCCAGACCAGCTCAGCTCCTTCTACAAATTTGCTATTAAAATTTTTTTTTCCCCCCCAAGACCACTTATGTTTGCCGTATGACTTATGATTTTCTATAAAAAATTGTGCACATCTGATTTGGGTTACAGGTGCAATAATTAAATTCCTGCACAGTGGGATTTATTCATGAAATCATTTGTACAGAATTATTCATAAATTCTTTTTTTTTTTTTGAATTAACAGTGTGACAACATTTAGAATGATTTTACAAAATAATAGAATTATACAATTAAACAATTTAATTAAACAATTAGCATGTTTCATAAATAAAGGCCATTGATGTTGTTGTACTTAAATATTTTTTTATTTGTAAAAAAATTTTTTTTTTTCACCAAAAATACAGTTATACTATTAAACAATTTAATTAAACAATTTACTTGTGTTTCATGAATAAAGCACATTGTTGTTATTGCTCCTAGATGTGTATTTTTTTTATTTGTACTAATATTTTTACAAAAAATACTTGTTATTGCTCCTAAAAGTTGTATTATTCATTTAATTTTTACATTATATGTATAAATGTTGTTCTTAAAACATTATTTATTTATTTATTTATTTAAAACATTTTAATTTTTTTAAATGACAAAATTGCATTTTCCACTTTTTAGGGGTTCTTGACTTTTTTTTTTTCTCATATTGATTGTCAGGTTTGAAGCTTGGGATGGAGCGTGATGCTTACGTCATGATCGCAGAGAAGGGAGAAAAGCTCTACCATATGATGATGACCAAGAGCCGCCACCTCATCAAAGACCGTCGCAGGAAACTTACCACTGTACCCAAATGCTTCTTGGGAAAGTAGGTTTTGAGCATTATGTAATGCATTTTAGAGATTCTCGTTTACAGAGGGGTCCACCTTATGACTGGTCAGTTCCCATGCCGGAGATTTGCTTGCTCTGCGCTGAGTGTGGCACCTTCCCTCGGTTGCTTTTACACCATCTGACTGTCTCCTGAATATCTTGCAAGTCATCCTAATCCAAGAGGCCCCTGCATGAATGAAAATACATACGCACACACATACACACTCACTTAGCACTTGTAAATGCTTTCCCAAGCTCACTGCCAAGCACCCCATTGGACACAGACATTCCCAGCAAAAAAGCCTTCATTAGAGAGAAATCTGCATTCAGTCTCTCTTTCTCTTTCTCTCTGTGTATCTGTCTTCATTTTTCCCTCTTTCTTACTTTCTGTCGCTCGCTCACCCATTCTTTCAACACCATGAATGAACAATGAGTGCTATGTACGCCATTAAACTTCCAAATACTGTGGGAGTGAGTGTGTGTGTGTGGGAGTTAAGAGGAGAGATTCCTTACACCAATTAAAATTCCCTTTTTGCACTGCACTAGAAGATAAGGGAAAAACACTGTGGTCAATTTAAAGCTATTATATTGATGCAATCTAGTTTAAATGGCCGCAAAAATTCACAAGTTCAGATATGAGCCTCATTATATTGATTCATAAATCTGCAGGACCTTTCTGCTGTGCAGTTTTGGGAGCGACTAACTCAAAGTAGCTTTGCTGCTAACTACATTTTCAGTAGCGTGACTAGCTCAGGTTTAAAATGGTTTAGCTTTCACAGTCGCAAGCTGCTTTAGCCAGTGAATAACAATATTGTGCAGCAGAATGCTGTTTTTTAAGATAATGGAACTAAACACACTATCCTAAACTGTTCTCACAGTTGGTAAGTCCAGATCATGTTAGTGAATTTCAGTTGGATTCAAATAAATCACTGAATCATTTTTAAACTCATTAATTCATTGACTCATTAATTAATATTTTTTATTATTATTTTGTAGTTAGATGCCACTGTTCCATTTTTTCCACTCAATTATAGACCTAGTTTTATTTAGTATTCTAGTATTTATTTTTAAATTATTTTTTCAGTACACACAATTTGACTCTGATTGTGATCCTTTTTCTATTTTTTTAAAAGGCTAGTTTGACTGTAGTTCAAATACAGTTAAAGTAGCACTTCCGCTGAAGTGGCTTAAAAGCGAACTGTCGCTGGCCTTACGGCCTCAGCTGTGCTGTTGTTCTCCTGTCAACAGCTGACTGGATGAATTTCGCACTGCTCCCTCAGAACACAATTATTTGTGCATTTCAGCCTCGGTGGTCCAGGTGAAAGCAGCTGTGATTGGCTCTGTTGTTCGCTGGCTTGTGCATCAGTCTCAGAATAGAACACAATCCCACTCCTTCCAGGAACAGCCGAGCAGTTCAGCTGTTAATATGGACAAACTCTCTGCTACTGCTCAGACTCTGGCACTTTCTCTCATCTCTGGTTCTTTCTTTGTCTTGCTTGAACCACAGTTAATTTTCCCCATTGTGCTTATTTTGAAGAATTTGCTTCAAAATATGATGAGATTTTGTTACTTAAAACATTAAAACTATATTTTGAAGTAAATGTTTTATTTCATTTCATTATTTCATTTCATTTCAAACTTACTGCAAAGACCTAAAGCTTTATTGGCATGGTAAAAAGCTTAAAATGGCCAAAGCATTAAAGGAATGTTTCTAGTTCAGTACAACTAAAGCTCTATTGAAAGCATCTGCTGTCTGTATTCAGAGAAAATAATTTTGACTTGTCCCTCAGTTTGCAAAAACAAACAATAAGTTGCATTTATGAGACTGGTATGATAATATTTTTCACTGACCTTGTCTATGTAGAGCTATCCAGTTATTAAACTTATGTTGTGAACATTTAACCATGACAAATACTTGAAAGGATATAAAAAAAAGTGCTGTTTAGATGAAGGTGAATGATGAGTGAAAAATACACCCACAAGAAAAACATGGGTAACGCATAATTAAAAGTTAATCCATTCAGAACAGCAGTTCCACTGCTTAAGAATGTTTTTTTGCAGTTCAAATAACACATTTTTCTATGTAAGAATTAATATGTGCTTTTATAGATATGCAAGCTTCACATTTGTCTTGCATTTCTGAACTCTTAAGTGTATTTCAGTAAACGTTTATATTCTATTTCATTCAATTTAAATTTTTTTTTACAAACTGAGGGACATCGCAAAATTATTTGCTGTGGTAATCAAGCTTCACTTGTATTAAGTAAATTAATATCTCATTATATCCTTGTCTGTCACATTCATACATGCATACATACATCGAACAGATATAGATAGAGAGCTCTGTGTGCGTTAGCTGTGGAGAATATTAATGAGTTACATAAACACTAATTAATTCACCCCAGGGACGCCCACCTCCACCCCTTCCCTTTCCTGCCAATCTGAATTAGAGACTTATGTAATCACAGCAGACTCACTGTCTGTTTCATTTCACTGCTCTCTTTCATGGGCCTGACTGGCCTCTCCTCTCTGAACTTCCTCTGCAGAGCTGCACATAAAGGCTTTGTAAGATCTCCACATAATCCACATCATAAACATTTATTGTTTGTATTTTGTGTGAAGTGCTGGATTTTGTGATTACTATCCTTTTATTGATATAAACATTTTTATTTTTAAATTATTTTTTCAGTACACACAATTTGACTCTGATTGTGATCCTTTTTCTATTTTTTTAAAAGGCTAGTTTGACTGTAGTTCAAATACAGTTAAAGTAGCACTTCCGCTGAAGTGGCTTAAAAGCGAACTGTCGCTGGCCTTACGGCCTCAGCTGTGCTGTTGTTCTCCTGTCAACAGCTGACTGGATGAATTTCGCACTGCTCCCTCAGAACACAATTATTTGTGCATTTCAGCCTCGGTGGTCCAGGTGAAAGCAGCTGTGATTGGCTCTGTTGTTCGCTGGCTTGTGCATCAGTCTCAGAATAGAACACAATCCCACTCCTTCCAGGAACAGCCGAGCAGTTCAGCTGTTAATATGGACAAACTCTCTGCTACTGCTCAGACTCTGGCACTTTCTCTCATCTCTGGTTCTTTCTTTGTCTTGCTTGAACCACAGTTAATTTTCCCCATTGTGCTTATTTTGAAGAATTTGCTTCAAAATATGATGAGATTTTGTTACTTAAAACATTAAAACTATATTTTGAAGTAAATGTTTTATTTCATTTCATTATTTCATTTCATTTCAAACTTACTGCAAAGACCTAAAGCTTTATTGGCATGGTAAAAAGCTTAAAATGGCCAAAGCATTAAAGGAATGTTTCTAGTTCAGTACAACTAAAGCTCTATTGAAAGCATCTGCTGTCTGTATTCAGAGAAAATAATTTTGACTTGTCCCTCAGTTTGCAAAAACAAACAATAAGTTGCATTTATGAGACTGGTATGATAATATTTTTCACTGACCTTGTCTATGTAGAGCTATCCAGTTATTAAACTTATGTTGTGAACATTTAACCATGACAAATACTTGAAAGGATATAAAAAAAGTGCTGTTTAGATGAAGGTGAATGATGAGTGAAAAATACACCCACAAGAAAAACATGGGTAACGCATAACTAAAAGTTAATCCATTCAGAACAGCAGTTCCACTGCTTAAGAATGTTTTTTTGCAGTTCAAATAACACATTTTTCTATGTAAGAATTAATATGTGCTTTTATAGATATGCAAGCTTCACATTTGTCTTGCATTTCTGAACTCTTAAGTGTATTTCAGTAAACGTTTATATTCTATTTCATTCAATTTAAATTTTTTTTTACAAACTGAGGGACATCGCAAAATTATTTGCTGTGGTAATCAAGCTTCACTTGTATTAAGTAAATTAATATCTCATTATATCCTTGTCTGTCACATTCATACATGCATACATACATCGAACAGATATAGATAGAGAGCTCTGTGTGCGTTAGCTGTGGAGAATATTAATGAGTTACATAAACACTAATTAATTCACCCCAGGGACGCCCACCTCCACCCCTTCCCTTTCCTGCCAATCTGAATTAGAGACTTATGTAATCACAGCAGACTCACTGTCTGTTTCATTTCACTGCTCTCTTTCATGGGCCTGACTGCCCTCTCCTCTGTGAACTTCCTCTGCAGAGCTGCACATAAAGGCTTTGTAAGATCTCCACATAATCCACATCATAAACATTTATTGTTTGTATTTTGTGTGAAGTGCTGGATTTTGTGATTACTATCCTTTTATTGATATAAACATTTGTGAACATTTAACCATGACAAATACTTGAAAGGATATAAAAAAAGTGCTGTTTAGATGAAGGTGAATGATGAGTGAAAAATACACCCACAAGAAAAACATGGGTAACGCATAATTAAAAGTTAATCCATTCAGAACAGCAGTTCCACTGCTTAAGAATGTTTTTTTGCAGTTCAAATAACACATTTTTCTATGTAAGAATTAATATGTGCTTTTATAGATATGCAAGCTTCACATTTGTCTTGCATTTCTGAACTCTTAAGTGTATTTCAGTAAACGTTTATATTCTATTTCATTCAATTTAAATTTTTTTTTACAAACTGAGGGACATCGCAAAATTATTTGCTGTGGTAATCAAGCTTCACTTGTATTAAGTAAATTAATATCTCATTATATCCTTGTCTGTCACATTCATACATGCATACATACATCGAACAGATATAGATAGAGAGCTCTGTGTGCGTTAGCTGTGGAGAATATTAATGAGTTACATAAACACTAATTAATTCACCCCAGGGACGCCCACCTCCACCCCTTCCCTTTCCTGCCAATCTGAATTAGAGAGGGACTTATTCACAGCAGACTCACTGTCTGTTTCATTTCACTGCTCTCTTTCATGGGCCTGACTGACCTCTCCTCTCTGAACTTCCTCTGCAGAGCTGCACATAAAGGCTTTGTAAGATCTCCACATAATCCACATCATAAACATTTATTGTTTGTATTTTGTGTGAAGTGCTGGATTTTGTGATTACTATCCTTTTATTGATATAAACATTTACAGTTTTTTATTAGTGGTTAATGCAGCTGCTTAATATTCTCTTCTTTGTGGTAGCATTATTTTTCTGTTCAGAAACTTTCTGTTTTGGAGATTGTACTTGCAAAGACCACAAACTTGACACAGTGGTCTCAAATCACACCCACTGCTCCCACATACACATTGTGCTTATATCTCTGGAACCATATGAGCAGCAATCAAATTTTGTCCCTAAATCAAATGGTCATATGAATTTCCTCTTCCGTAATTTTGAGTATTCTAAAAACCTTTCAAAATTTGTTATAGGCTTTTGGTCCGATTCGCACAAGATTCACTATGTTTAACCTAAAATCCCTCACGATAAAACATTATTAAAGAAGGTTTGATTAGTCAAATAGTTTTGCAGATTGATATGTGGCTAATTGACCTAAAGTTTCTGAATGAAAAATCCAGGTCTAACAATTTACAAAACTTTTACATCAGAATGTCAAATTTAGGAAATTTAGGAAAATGTACAACTGTGTTTAAGGAAGTTGGCATTTACCACCAAAACACAGAATCAACATGATCTGCAATATTATTCACAATTATGCTCATTTCTCACATATATTTGTAGTTGCTAGTATTGTTGAGTTACATAGACAAGTGGTATTAGCTAGTATTGTTATTGCTGTCATGTGTTTGATGGTGAAGGGTAAAGATTTATCAAGGTTAAGTATTTTAAGAGTTCATTAAGTTGTGCATGTTGTCAGCTGATTTGGAGGAGATGTAGAGGGCAGATCAGTTGTGTAGTCAGGTGAGACATGAATGGAGAATCTGGTCGTCTTACTGTACTGGGTGGATGTGGGGTGCCTTTGGCACCCGCATCTTCTCTTCTCCACCTGCTCCATCTGTTAACCCATCCTTTCATCCGACCCCTCTCCCCTCACTGCTGTCGTTCAACATTTCAAGGACACACGCACACACACCCTTCTCACATTTCCTTTAAGGCGTCATAACTGTTTACACATTGCTTATTTCTGTCCCTGAATCTACTGGGATTCACAGTTTCTCACGCAGCAGTCATGCACATTTCAGGCACGCAATCACACACAACATTAAATTCGCCACTAAACCACCTCGGACATGCAATTGCTGAAATTCCTCCCCAGTCCTCATCAGAACCCGTTTATAATTTAATTACTCCTCTTGAAAATTTATTTTGGCAGTTGATCAGACTATAGCTAGTGACATATAGTATCTAGAATTGCGTGTGTGTTTGTTTGTTTGTTTTTGTGTGTGTGTGTGTAGTTGTGCTGCTTAATATTTTTGTGGAAACGTGACAGATTTTTTTCAGGATTCTTTGATGCATAAAAAGTTCAAAAGAAAAGCATTTATTTGAAATAAAAAATCTTTTTGAATGTTATAATTATTTTACTGTATCTTTTGATCATTTTAATTCATCCTTACTGAACAGAATTTCTTTCAGAAAATAACCCTTACTGACCCCAAACTATGCTTTACATATCTATACAAAATTATATTATAGATATAAACAAAACAAAATTAAGATATAATTAGATTTTGGATACAAAATACATATCAAACTTGTTTATATCTAATATATTTTTTAGATATCTTATATATTTAGTTAATAAACATATACAATTCCACAACATATATATTTATTTATTTACATTAAATTTATTTCAATTTTATTTACATTTTTGGTTGTTGAAGTAATTTCCTTTTTTAAAACTAAAACAATATGTGAACCCCACTTGTGATGTTTGAACTTTTAAGTCCTTAAGAGGGTGGAATGCAGCTTGATATCATCTTGATTTGTGTTCTTGGTGAACTTTTTACCAGTCTTGACCAGTCACTCTGGAGGATTGAGTGAATCCAAGTTCCCAAGTACCTTTGACTAGTGGCTCATATATCCCTTCTTTATCATGCGTGCAGCATTATTATGAGCAGACTGACACCGCTGTTATCTCTGTGTGTCCTCAGTGAGTTTGTCTCATGGCTCTTGGAGAGTGGAGAGATCAGTAAGGCTGAGGAGGGAATCAACCTGGGTCAAGCTCTCCTGGAGAATGGCATCATCCATCATGGTAACAGAAGGTTCTCCTTTGAATAAAATTGTGTTATTACCTTGACTTGTTGGGCATGGACCATGGTATTACAATAGTATAATTTTGAATTTCTTTAGGGGACTATGTAAATGTGAATGTGGTACTATGGTATATATCCAAATTCCATAGTTGTAATATCTGATCTTAGGATATTCTAAACCTACATATTTTCAAAATCGACCAGTTGGTGGGTTCCATGAGCATCTTTCAACATACTGGAAGCCCTATATCCATAGGCTATAAATAGCTAAATTTATACATAAACAAGACTAATGATTGACTAGTCAACCATTGTGACCCATCACTGTACCATTACTATTTGTAAGCACTATTACTTCATACAAATCTATTATTCTTTTTCTCTCTCAGTGTTTTCTCTTTTTTCTGTCTTTTTTTTCTTTCAACCTCCCTCACCTCCAGTTTATTTAATCATGTTTTTGAGTATTGCTAGGTTTCATCACCAAAATGCAACTGCTGTCTGTGTTCTGTTTTTTTGATACACTCTTGCCAAATGAAACACAATCCATTAACTGTTTATACAAATGTTGGACCGTTAAAAATCACCATTTGACAGATTTATACTCTACAAATCTGGCATGTATCCCTGTTGGCCAGCACTCACTGATATCCCCTACAGATGATCGGCAGTCTGGATAGTAACATGACATGAAATGCTGGTAGAGAACAACATTCTTCTGAATAATTCAAGAGGTGTGGTGTTTGCCTGAGATTCGGGGAGCATCATACCTCTATTTTACAGCCAGGGGATTGTAACACAGTGAAAACTGACAAACACCAGAAGGGATTGGAGTGATAAATTCAAGTATAAGGGCTCAGGCGCTCAATCAATAATATGGTGGCAGCATTCAAGGAGAGGTCAAAAAGGCTTTTGTGGAGCGATGGCACTCACACACTTCAATTAATCACAGACCTCCACATGCATGTTTATCAGCCTGAGTCTGAAAGTGAGAGAAACAAATACATCACAAGCTTAATCCCTGCTCATGGTGTTATGTTAGAGGTGAAGTTTACTGTTTAAGCATGACCTAATTGTCACTTAAGTGTATCTGTGTGTGTGTTTTTCACCATAGTGTCAGATAAGCACCAGTTCAAGAATGAGCATCCTGCTCATGGTGTTATGTTAGAGGTGAAGTTTACTGTTTAAGCATGACCTAATTGTCACTTAAGTGTATCTGTGTGTGTTTTTCACCATAGTGTCAGATAAGCACCAGTTCAAGAATGAGCAGGTGTTGTATCGCTTTCGGTATGATGATGGCACTTATAAAGCCAGGAGTGAAATGGAGGACATCATCTCAAAGGTATTTCCCCCAGAATACTTGATAAATATGATAGCTCATGTACAAGGATACATGAGATAAGGTAAATACCCTTTTTCGCAATGATCTCAGTGAAAGAATCAATCCAATATGGTGACAAGAGAAATGTGATTATAAATTTCATTAAATACTGAAAAGTATGCTTAAAAAGTTAAGTGTAATTAAAATGCATTATTTTCTCAGTATGTGTGCGTGCTATCCTAACATTAAACTCTTTTGGAGTCAAGTTTCACATGCGCTGTTTGTGCTTGTGTGGAAAAATTGTTTGTGTAGGCAGCTCACTAGGTTTTGATCCTTTTTAACCAGTCAGTTTACAGATTTAGTCAACAGAATCTTGAGTGCATATGATCCATCTCAATAATTAAAGACTACAAAATGGTCTACTTAACAATTGTTGTCAACAAATCAATCGAGAAGTGATTTAAACCGTTAATGAAATGCAGAAAGAGATTCAGCAGTTGGTGCAAATTCTTTATATGAGTTTGTGTGTGTCCCTGACAGGGAGTGAGGCTTTATTGTCGTCTCCACAGCCTCTTCACACCTGTTATCAAGTAAGTGACACATGATCTATGAAATACTTCACGCTCAACAGACAAAAACATTACTTAATTCACACTGTCATTAAGGGTTTAAGATGATTTGTAGGCAAGTTTCAGACAATGTTTTGTTAGCACCCTTTTCTTGCACATGGACAGCAACATTACATTTTATTTATTATCTCTTTTATAATTAAATCCAGTTTATAGTTAAAACATCTTTTGACAGCAGATACAAATGGTTTTTAATAAACAACAGTTTAATTTGAACTGTCATAAAAGATTAGGCGCATTTGTTTGTACTTCATGGATTCACCTTGGCCAGCTGCACATGACAGAATGTATGTGTGTGTGTGTGAGGACTGCAGAGTAGTATTGCTTTTCTGTCACCATTCACCTTTGATATCTCACATAATGAGTGAGGAGAGGCCACCGAACTGCAGTTGGGAAAAACTCTGAACTCAGATCCACAAAGTAACACAGAACGTGTTACTTGCCCTTTAGCAGATGCTTTTTATCTTTTTAAGCGACTTACAGTCCAGGTCACTAATTACACCACACTAATTGCAAGGACAGACCACCCTGGAGCAATCTGGGACCTAGTGGTAATAATTTCGCTGTGCTTAAACCCACAACCTTTGCCGCTAAATCTTTCAATACCCGCTTCAACACAATCAATGAATTTTGGCAATCCAAGACATTTCCTTTGTCATTATATAAATTATATTAGAAGTACAAGGCCTAATCTGGGTTTCTCCAGTGGTTTATCTTGTTAGAAATGCCCTGCTCCCTTTGCTTCTCTTGTAGTCAGATGTCAGATGTTGTTTATGTTAGCATCTGGACAATTGTGAACCTTTTCAACCTCTTCTTTATATACAGAGACAGAGATCATCATTTGAAAACCTTCAAATCTGTCATACCAGCTAGCAAACTGGTGGAATGGCTTGTGTCACAGGTAACGTGAGGATGGACACACACACACATATGCCACTTTATTGCATAAACATGCACACACAAACACACTCCTTTTTACTTTCTTTCACTTTCTGTTCAGCTGTCAGCTCATTGTTTTGGGGTTTCTGTACACAATTTACATTTTACTTATTTACAGTCTAATCTTCACAGTTGCTCCATTATGTCATTTCATTCCAAACACAGAAGTCATTTAACATGATTTTCCTTCTTCAGGGTGACAGCACAACCCGTGAAGATGCAGTGACCCTTGGTGTCGGACTCTGCAATGCTGGTTTCATGCACCACGGTCAGTCACTATGTTCACATATTGACTGTACTTGACAGTCTTCGTATAAAATCATGATGAGGTTTTGGGTCAGTTATTGTTATAATATCCGCAGATTTTAAAGAGTGTGATCAAATATTTTTAGTTACCCAGATTTTATATGAAAAAAGAAATACGCCATTCAAAAACTTGAAGATTAATGAATTACTCCACTTCTGGTGGCTGAAGTCAGCATTAAAGGGGTCATATGATGCGATTTCATTTTTTCCTTTCTCTTTGGAGTGTTACAAGCTCTTGGTGCATAAAGAAGATCTGTAAATTTGCAAAGACTAAAGTCTCAAATCCAAAGAGATATTCTTTATAAAAGTTAAGAGTCAGCCACACACCCCTAAAACGGCTCGTTCGAACACGCCCCCACATATCTACCTCACTATGTGGGAAGATTTGCATAACGCCGCCCAAATGTTCACGCAAAGAAAGAAGGCGTAACTTTTATTCTCGCTGTAGTATTGTTGCCGCTGCCGCCATGTCCTGAAGACGCTGTGTGCTTCGTTGTGAAAGCGAAACTACTTTGTTTGGTCTTCCAAAAGAGGACGATATCCGCTTCGTCATGCCTAGAGCTGATCTGTGCTGGTCGCTGAGGAAATACTTCAACTTAGTGCTGTGGATCGCCGGCACATTTTATGGAGGACTGTTTACTGATCCTGGGAGAGTAACGTTAGACTAAAATGCCGGCAGTTCTGACTAACGTAAGTACGTTTTCTTTTATCATTTGCCACTGATGATTCAAACGCGAGTTTTGGGCAGTGTGGAGTAGCACTTGTTGTTTGTCATTTCTCTGATCACAAATACAGACAGGGTTTTATGTTTACGCGGCACGATGCAACGCAACGCGTAAAAAGACAGTATAAGTCATTATAATCAGTAATTATGTCCCCACTGGATGCAACAAATGCCTCGTTTGTAATGGGTTTTAATGTTTTTGTGCTCCGGCTGGGACACGCCATCACAGTATGTGAGGGGCGTAACATTTCCGTCTCACGCTTGAGGTATTCGGCCAATCACAACGCACTGGATAGCTGGCCAATCAGAGCACACCTCGCTTTTTCAGACCGATGAGCTTTGTAAAAATCGACGCGTTTCAGAAGGCGGGGCATAGAGGAGAAACAATAATGTACAGTATGTGGAAAATAATGTGTTTTTTTTACTTTAAACCGCATAAACACATTTCATTACACCAAATACACAAAATAATGTTCTTTTTAGCAGCATCATATGACCCCTTTATATGATAATTGACTTATTGAATTCATCATATATTTTATTGATCATACTATGAAGGTTTCATTCATCCATGTTTATATATTATTACAATTTTAGCCTAATAATTATTCATCAAAATGTCACAATGCAATCTTTCTGTGAAACAACAGAATTTTCTCTGGTGGTTTGTGGCAAATTCTCCAGTCATTTAGTTTCTTACAATCAACTGTTGGACTGAACCAAGTCCCTACCCTACATTTTTTTTTTTGCTAACCTATTTCACTCAGGATATAAAATATGTCATTGCATTTATAGGTGAAATGTACATGTACAAATGGGCAGTCGTAGCCTAATGGTTAGAGAGTCGGACTTGTAACCCGAAGGTCACGGGTTTGAGTCTCAATACCAGCAGGAATTGTAGGTGGGGGGAGTGAATGACCAGCGCTCTCTTCCACCATCAATACCACGATTGAGATGCCCTTGAGCAAGTCACCGAACCCCCAACTGATCCCTGGGTGAATTCCGAATATGGGACACGATACTTGGCCACACGTCATGTCACTTTCACTTCACTTTCTGTGCCTTTAGTGACATCAGATGAAATTGTAAAACATCAGATTTTGCCATTTCGTGGCCTTTTCTGTTTGCCGTTGCTACACATGTGGTGTCCATAGCAAAGCTTTGAAGCGTGGCAGTGTTTGTGTTTGAGAAAGAGTGAAAGAGTTTTGACTTGTGGCAGCACTAGAGCAGTCTTGGAATTATAATGCAACATTAATTAATCTAGTAGTTGTGCAGTGTTTTTAAAAGAGCAATAAGCCCCAAGAAGCTGTGGTTTACAGTGATTTTGAACAACTAAGGGGCCCCTAGTAGCAATGCAATTTTTATAGTGATGTTTGCTGTTTTAAAATCACTGTAAACCACAGCTTCACAGGCTTATTGTTTTGAGAAAACGGCTACTACATATACCTGTCAGAGTTTCATGAAATAAACACACAGCATCAAAAACGTAACAATTTATTGATAAATAATAATTCTTACAATGTAGCAATTTATTTCTTCAGCTATGTTTAGCAGAATGGTTGTCAAGCAACACATAGATGAAGTGATGCAGTGTAGTACTAATGTAACAAGGTCAAAAGTGTATGTTTGTATGGTATTTTACAGTTTAGAAGGCGACTCAGCCAATCATCTTTTTTTTTGTCTACATTCATTGATCCGTGCATTAAGTGCAGCACAGTTTTACAGTTATGGCTTTTTAATATCACACTGAATGTGTCTGCCAGAGGTCTAGTTTGTTTGTACGAGAGACATAGAGAGTAAAATTAAGAGAGATGACTGTGTTTTAGATGGAAACAGCTGTCGCAATAACATCTGGGGCCTCTGATAGAACAGAAATAGTCACAATAGTGGAAAAGAATGTTTTCTGATTAGATACACCTGCTCGTAGACACAAGTCTCCTGTCCGAGTTATAGAAGAGTTTTGCAGTCATGTCGGATCTCAACTTCCAAAACAATCCACAGCAATATTTTGCTTAGAATTCACAGACAGAACAGCCTGTCCCTACAAAGTTCCTGAAAACACAAACACACTATCTGTCACCGTCTTCCTTAGAGGGAAAAAAAGCACACTTGCAAACGCCAGACTTCCCATTAAATCCTCTGCCTTCATCCTTCACCTCAGACATCAATCCCACAGACATGAGTTGTTTTGACGGAAACTGAAGGGTGATGCAGTCAACTCATTTCACACTGTCAAATCATTTTGCCATCAGCAGATATGATCAGCACTGAGTTATAAGTGTTTTGTTTTACCTGTTTATAAAAGTGTAAAACTGTTTTTTAATTCAGTCTCAGTTAAATTCAATTCTAAACTTTGCCTTGCAGTCCTGGAGAAAAGCGAATTTAAGGATGAGTCACAGTTTTTCCGCTTCTATGCCGATGAGGAGACCGAGGGTACGAGCTCCAAGAGTAAACAGCTTCGCAGTGACTTCAAACTCATCGAGAACATCCTTGCCAAATCCTTAGTGGTGAGATACACAGACACGCACACAGCAGGGGTTTCTCCCCCGTGGAGAGCTGTGTTGAGGGATAACTAGCAATGCTGCAAACTTAACCGTATTTTTCAGTAGCGTGACAGTAGCTGAACTTAATTCGAAATGCTGTAGTTTTTGTAATAACACGAGCGTAGCTGTTTATATGTCGCTTTATAACCCAAGTGAACTTGGGCATTAAAATGATCAAAGGTTCTTTCCTGTCATTTCTCTCAAATGTAGCTTTGATTAGTTTGATTCATTCTTGTAAATCAGTTTGTTTGGACAATTCATGTAAATCAAATGGTTCAAAAAGTATTCACTGATTTATGTGAGTACAACTGTGGTATTTTATGTCATTTTTTTTTGTTGATAAATGATAGTTCATCATTGTTCAAATTTGTTATATAAATTAGTTTTTAGTTGTGTTAATTAAATTAGTTGTGTTAAGGGGTGTAACACTTGATGCAAACTTTCTTCAAACACTTCAGCGGACGAGATATGACATCTTTTTTTTCAAAATATACATTCAACATGTAACAAATTATAATAAATCCAAAATTTTAAAATATGCGATCTACTCCACTTTCCTGTTATACTCATAACCTGCAGCAAAAGTTTTTGTTCTTTTATTTCAGCTAAATGTGACATATTGATCTTCTGTTGGTCACATATGAAACTAATTCACAGGTCAGAGTTCACCAAATGTGTGTCCCACATTCATATGAATGGAAGTCAGTGCCTCTTTAGTTGTATTTAGTGTAGTCAAGATTAAGATGCTAATTGAGGTCCTGTTCTCATAGTAAAAATAAGTTTGACCTCAGTTTAACTGCTTATATTATGTGTAGCTTGACAAGATACGGAAGATATCAGATTTAGATTATTCTCAGTTTGACCAACTTGGCCCAGTATCAACAATACTAATGTAAAAGGAAAGAAAAAAGAAAGAAACCTAAATAAGAAACCACACCCACCTATATTTTTAGACACATATTCATGCCACTAAACCATCAGCCATGCATTTAATTTTCTCCTCCTGCCAATTAACACCCTCCTCGTCCATCAGTAATTACCCTGACCTTTACAAACTACTCTTTCATCCCTTATAGACTGACAGATTCCTCCTCCAGATCATCAAACACTTTCTCCTCTCTGTTCTCATCTCGATTTACCCTCCTCAGTTGGCCCTCTCAGACGTCAGGACCGTACGCCACTGCAGATTTTCAGAGAAAATAAGGATTGATGAATAGAAATAAGACAAAAAAGGCATTTACAGGGCTGGTAACCATGTTCTGCTTTGGCTCTTAGATAATAAAAGCACATAAAAGCCCATCTCATGTGTAGCTGTGGAGAAACTGAGCATTATATCCTTGTTATGATCCAGATTTGTCCTAAAACCAGTGTAAACTTTCATCCATGATAACGCCTTTATCACCTGAGCTGACCTGTTAGCATGCAGCTGTGGCACATTTGAACAGATTATTGTTTGGTTATTTTTAGAAGAAAAGACTTAATACCTCAAATAGCTTTTGGACTACAGGATGCGTAGCTTGTTCACACATTTGCACAAATGCTTCTGCTCTCTCAGTGCGGCACCGAGCTGCTAAATCATAATTTGAGTCCTGAAAGTAACACATTCTTTTCCGTTCCGTTCTGCATTTATTTTGAGACGTTACCATCATTATTCATTTTTTGACCCTTGTGCTGATATAGTGTTTCTCTCATCCGTGTACAGATCCATCCTGAAGAGGAGGACTATGGGTTTGAGATCGAAGAGAAGAACAAGGCCATCATAGTGAAGAGTGTGACCAGGGGCTCATATGCAGAGGTATGAGTTTGAGTAACCGCATCCTAGTTCTCCACATTTCTCTGCCCTATACAAAAAATATCATTGACTGAGCATAACCCAAAATACATGCCAATGGTTGGCTTGAGTCTCACAGTCTGCCACATTTGGGATTTCCCCAAGTAAGCTGTGTTTTCTTTCTTATAAGGCATTTCCACCCAAATTATCTATCTATCTATCTATATATATATATATATATATATACATATATGTGAGCTGGTAGCCTTCCATAGAGAGTAACAAAACCTAAACAACTCTTTTCACGTTTCACTGTCTGATCATCAGTCACATTTAGCACTGGTTCATTGAAGTAATACTTTATTATTTAATTTCTAGCAATACTGTATAATCAAAAAAGGCTTAAAAAAACGATGTAAATGTAATCGCTAAATGAGACTTCGTTTTATATCTAGAACCTTTTTTGTTAACATAAACGTTATATTCATATTTGAACTATGCAATTTCATAAAACCTGTCCAGAAAATGTCATAATATTTCACTCCAAAATGGAAAGACAAAAATAATATGCTGATTTAATGCTGAAAACATATTATCAATGTTGAAAGCAGTTGTGTTGTGTTGTGTAACAGTTATAAAGTGATTTTTATTTTATTTTTTTTCAGGATTTTATTTTTTTCAAGGAAATGCATTTCTTTGAAATATTTTGTAACATTATAAATGACTTTACTGTCACTTTTAACCAATCAGTTTATGAAAGTATTAATGTTACTGACAAACTTTTGAATGCTAGTGTACATTATTTGAAATATTATTTAATCAAATAATAGTAAAAGTAATTGGTGTTTCATAAAATTTGTGGAGAATGATAATGATAATTGCAAGGGGGGAGTCAAACATGTTTAATTATTCTGAAAAAAAAATAGCAGTGCAAAAAAACTAATCAAGATATTAGTAAAGATAAAACTATAATATAATTAGATAAAACTATGCAAAATATAATTTCTTATATATATATATTTTTTTTTAGATTTTGGAGTGAATAATGTCTATTTTTTTATATCTGTCATTTGAAGGAGGACCTCTTCAACTCGAATGCGTTATTTTCAGTGCACAGGGTTATTTGTGTTCATGCTCTGTACAGCTCTGCCAGATGTTTGTGGAAGATGTGTAGATAATTATGGTTAAGATCTAAACCACCACTAATTTTATCCCCACTGTGCCTATTAGACCTGACACGAGACCTTTTGTCCACTTTAATGTGTCACACTGCTGTTCACAGAAGCATCTGCAGAAGATGAGAGTGTGATTGTAATGGTGATTAATCCAGTGAATGAGTGGAAGTGCTTTATGTCCTGACACTTACAGATCATGCGTCGGGTCCTGGACATGCTTGCTTAATTCATTCCACTCCCTCTGTCTTCACAGCTCTGCTCTCTGGAGATCAGGGAGAAGCAATTAAGCATGTCCCATCATATTTTCCACAGAGTCCTCACACTTACCTTTTTTTCCCCCTTCTGTTTCATCAGATCTTTTCCTTCTTTCTTGTTTTTCATCTCTTTTTTTCTGTTTCTTATAGCTTACAAGTGTTTTGGCTTTTGTTTCTTTCATTAATTTCTTTCTTTCGTTCTTTCTTTCTTTCTTTCTTTCTTTCTTCCTTCCTGCCATTCATTAGTTTAATTTCTTCTTTCCACATTTCCTTCTTCCCTACCTTTCTTGCTTTTTTCATCCATTCCTTTTTTCTTCCCTCCACACATTTTTAATTGCACTTTCATTCAAACTGCTTGGTAAACTGAAAGTGCTGATTATATATTTTTTCAAGCTATATAAAGCCCTTTTGCCATAAAGGTGTGAGGTTCTCTCAATTCTGTCTGCCAATTGTCTAATCCTCATTAACATATCACTCATCTCTCTCCCAATCCTAATGCACATCAAAGAAAATTGTTATGAGTAACACCCTATTTTATTTTTTCCCCCTCATTTTTGATTGATTGTCAGCTGGATTCTTTGTATTTATTTCCTTTTGTTTTCATGTTTTTTTTTTGGTGCAGATGGCAGGCCTTCAGCCGGGTAGAAAGATCTACTCCATTAATGAGGACCTGGTGTTCCTGAGGGCCTTTTCTGAGGTGGAGACCATGATCAACCAGTCCTTCTGTATACGCCGCTCTCTCAGACTGCTGGTGGCCACCAAGAACAAAGAGTGAGTCCAAGTTCACGGCAGAAATCAGATACTTATGCACAGATGTGTTAAATGTAGCCAGGTACAGTGTAAAATGACACTACTGGTATTAGAGTTACATGCAGGAGCGCAGCACACTGCAGAACACTGTTTTTTTAAGAGTATTCATTAATGTTTAAACATGCTGGCACTTCTTATTCCTCTGACACTTTTATGTGCCCCAAACAATGATGTTCTTGAAAAAAGATATTTTGCTAAGTAACACAGAATACATCTATTACAACAACACTCTTGCTCATGTGATGTTACTTAAATAAGATGGACAAAAGAGCCTAGCTTATGTGCTTATCTCATATCTTTGTGTGTGTATATGATAGGATTGTGAAGATCCCAGATGTTCACGGCACTCTTCCTTTTGTTCTCTGCGGTTCTTGTCCACCTTATGTTCATGCAGTGAAGAAAGGTGAGTTCTAATTGATTGTGACGAACAAAACAAACATGCACATCATGTCACATTCATTTGCAAAGTGATTATGCCCTCAAAACCCTGAGCCATTCTGTTTTTGTTTTTGTTTTTTTACATAAATATTCTGAATCAAGGAATGCATTGCATTCCCTCCATCTAACCTGCCAGGCAGATGTTAGTGTACTAAAAATAAAAAGCTTTCAAATAAAGCAATTTCGTGACACCAGGCTGCTGTGGTCATGTGATCAACATCTGGAGCTCCTCAGCATTTGAACCCAAACTCAGAATCCCTGCACATGTTTCTGGATTTAAAAAGCGCACTCTAGGAGCTTTTTGAAGTCAAAGCCGTTAGCTCATCTTCACGGCACTTAGACAAAAGTAGAGATTTATGATGTGCCATTATGGGAGCTTTCATCACTTTAAGTGGATTAGAAAGTGTCTAGACTGGTTTGGATTTGCCTACATGTAATATATACAACCTTCTGACTTCAAAATCATCCATTTGACTTCTTTAATTTGTTTGGTTTAGGTCATTGTACATTATAGGCATCATTTTTGCGTGTATACAGGCTCTGAGGCAGCAGCAGCGGGTCTTCAGCCTGGTCAGTGTGTGCTCAAAGTCAATGGCAACAACATGAACCAAAGCAGCTACCAGGAAGTCCTGGAGCACTTTAGTGGCCATCAGCCTGTCCTGGAGCAGCAAGACACTGTGAGAATCAACACTGCATTATGTTTAACACTGCATTATGTGTTCTTTTTATAGGCTGTGTGGCCCACATATGGTGATCCCAGAGGTTATTTGCTTCTGACACTCTATACAGTACCTGTTTCCTCCCTTTGTGATATCGTTTTTTTCTTCTGCTGCAGAGCTGTGGTCAGTGGGCGTACCGTGTGTATGAGGATGTGGAAGAGCAGATGTCTTTCAGGGGGTGTGAGAATGGCTCAGATTCAGAGGATGGCTGCACTAATGGAACAGGTAGTGTGTGTGTCTGTATGTTGGCAAAAAATTATTGTCGTTAACAGAATACAAAAGCCATGGGAACTGTAGATCCAGTAAAATTGTCTGATGAAGAGCCTGCATGCTCGAAACATCACCTATGTGATAGTCTGTTGTTACATTTTTGTATCTTTGGAACCCAAGTGTGCCGACTTTTTTCTATTTTCATGATCAGTTTTTTGTTTTGAGAGTTTTTCCAGGGATGTGCACAATGTGCTGAACTGTAGATCCAGTGTCATATGCATTTGTGAATGCAAGCTGTGACCAATGGCGAATCATTGATGTCATTGATCTCTTGAGTGAATTCAAATTAATTACAAATCTCTCGAACCTGACTTCGTTTTATATCTAGAACCTTTTTTGTTAACATAAACGTTATATTCATATTTGAACTATGCAATTTCATAAAACCTGTCCAGAAAATGTCATAATATTTCACTCCAAAATGGAAAGACAAAAATAATATGCTGATTTAATGCTGAAAACATATTATCAATGTTGAAAGCAGTTGTGTTGTGTTGTGTAACAGTTATAAAGTGATTTTTATTTTATTTTTTTTCAGGATTTTATTTTTTTCAAGGAAATGCATTTCTTTGAAATATTTTGTAACATTATAAATGACTTTACTGTCACTTTTAACCAATCAGTTTATGAAAGTATTAATGTTACTGACAAACTTTTGAATGCTAGTGTACATTATTTGAAATATTATTTAATCAAATAATAGTAAAAGTAATTGGTGTTTCATAAAATTTGTGGAGAATGATAATGATAATTGCAAGGGGGGAGTCAAACATGTTTAATTATTCTGAAAAAAAAATAGCAGTGCAAAAAAACTAATCAAGATATTAGTAAAGATAAAACTATAATATAATGAGATAAAACTATGCAAAATATAATTTCTTATATATATATATTTTTTTTTAGATTTTGGAGTGAATAATGTCTATTTTTTTATATCTGTCATTTGAAGGAGGACCTCTTCAACTCGAATGCGTTATTTTCAGTGCACAGGGTTATTTGTGTTCATGCTCTGTACAGCTCTGCCAGATGTTTGTGGAAGATGTGTAGATAATTATGGTTAAGATCTAAACCACCACTAATTTTATCCCCACTGTGCCTATTAGACCTGACACGAGACCTTTTGTCCACTTTAATGTGTCACACTGCTGTTCACAGAAGCATCTGCAGAAGATGAGAGTGTGATTGTAATGGTGATTAATCCAGTGAATGAGTGGAAGTGCTTTATGTCCTGACACTTACAGATCATGCGTCGGGTCCTGGACATGCTTGCTTAATTCATTCCACTCCCTCTGTCTTCACAGCTCTGCTCTCTGGAGATCAGGGAGAAGCAATTAAGCATGTCCCATCATATTTTCCACAGAGTCCTCACACTTACCTTTTTTTCCCCCTTCTGTTTCATCAGATCTTTTCCTTCTTTCTTGTTTTTCATCTCTTTTTTTCTGTTTCTTATAGCTTACAAGTGTTTTGGCTTTTGTTTCTTTCATTAATTTCTTTCTTTCGTTCTTTCTTTCTTTCTTTCTTTCTTTCTTCCTTCCTGCCATTCATTAGTTTAATTTCTTCTTTCCACATTTCCTTCTTCCCTACCTTTCTTGCTTTTTTCATCCATTCCTTTTTTCTTCCCTCCACACATTTTTAATTGCACTTTCAAATGAACTGCTTGGTAAACTGAAAGTGCTGATTATATATTTTTTCAAGCTATATAAAGCCCTTTTGCCATAAAGGTGTGAGGTTCTCTCAATTCTGTCTGCCAATTGTCTAATCCTCATTAACATATCACTCATCTCTCTCCCAATCCTAATGCACATCAAAGAAAATTGTTATGAGTAACACCCTATTTTATTTTTTTCCCCTAATTTTTGATTGATTGTCAGCTGGATTCTTTGTATTTATTTCCTTTTGTTTTCATGTTTTTTTTTTGGTGCAGATGGCAGGCCTTCAGCCGGGTAGAAAGATCTACTCCATTAATGAGGACCTGGTGTTCCTGAGGGCCTTTTCTGAGGTGGAGACCATGATCAACCAGTCCTTCTGTATACGCCGCTCTCTCAGACTGCTGGTGGCCACCAAGAACAAAGAGTGAGTCCAAGTTCACGGCAGAAATCAGATACTTATGCACAGATGTGTTAAATGTAGCCAGGTACAGTGTAAAATGACACTACTGGTATTAGAGTTACATGCAGGAGCGCAGCACACTGCAGAACACTGTTTTTTAAGAGTATTCATTAATGTTTAAACATGCTGGCACTTCTTATTCCTCTGACACTTTTATGTGCCCCAAACAATGATGTTCTTGAAAAAAGATATTTTGCTAAGTAACACAGAATACATCTATTACAACAACACTCTTGCTCATGTGATGTTACTTAAATAAGATGGACAAAAGAGCCTAGCTTATGTGCTTATCTCATATCTTTGTGTGTGTATATGATAGGATTGTGAAGATCCCAGATGTTCACGGCACTCTTCCTTTTGTTCTCTGCGGTTCTTGTCCACCTTATGTTCATGCAGTGAAGAAAGGTGAGTTCTAATTGATTGTGACGAACAAAACAAACATGCACATCATGTCACATTCATTTGCAAAGTGATTATGCCCTCAAAACCCTGAGCCATTCTGTTTTTGTTTTTGTTTTTTTACATAAATATTCTGAATCAAGGAATGCATTGCATTCCCTCCATCTAACCTGCCAGGCAGATGTTAGTGTACTAAAAATAAAAAGCTTTCAAATAAAGCAATTTCGTGACACCAGGCTGCTGTGGTCATGTGATCAACATCTGGAGCTCCTCAGCATTTGAACCCAAACTCAGAATCCCTGCACATGTTTCTGGATTTAAAAAGCGCACTCTACTGTAGGAGCTTTTTGAAGTCAAAGCCATTAGCTCATCTTCACAGAACTTAGACAAAAGTAGAGATTCATAATGTGCCATTATGGGAGCTTTCATCACTTTAAGTGGATTAGAAAGTGTCTAGACTGGTTTGGATTTGCCTACATGTAATATATACAACCTTCTGACTTCAAAATCATCCATTTGACTTCTTTAATTTGTTTGGTTTAGGTCATTGTACATTATAGGCATCATTTTTGCGTGTATACAGGCTCTGAGGCAGCAGCAGCGGGTCTTCAGCCTGGTCAGTGTGTGCTCAAAGTCAATGGCAACAACATGAACCAAAGCAGCTACCAGGAAGTCCTGGAGCACTTTAGTGGCCGTCAGCCTGTCCTGGAGCAGCAAGACACTGTGAGAATCAACACTGCATTATGTTTAACACTGCATTATGTGTTCTTTTTATAGGCTGTGTGGCCCACATATGGTGATCCCAGAGGTTATTTGCTTCTGACACTCTATACAGTACCTGTTTCCTCCCTTTGTGATATCGTTTTTTTCTTCTGCTGCAGAGCTGTGGTCAGTGGGCGTACCGTGTGTATGAGGATGTGGAAGAGCAGATGTCTTTCAGGGGGTGTGAGAATGGCTCAGATTCAGAGGATGGCTGCACTAATGGAACAGGTAGTGTGTGTGTCTGTATGTTGGCAAAAAATTATTGTCGTTAACAGAATACAAAAGCCATGGGAACTGTAGATCCAGTAAAATTGTCTGATGAAGAGCCTGCATGCTCGAAACATCACCTATGTGATAGTCTGTTGTTACATTTTTGTATCTTTGGAGCCCAAGTGTGCCGACTTTTTTCTATTTTCATGATCAGTTTTTTGTTTTGAGAGTTTTTCCAGGGATGTGCACAATGTGCTGAACTGTAGATCCAGTGTCATATGCATTTGTGAATGCAAGCTGTGACCAATGGCGAATCATTGATGTCATTGATCTCTTGAGTGAATTCAAATTAATTACAAATCTCTCGAACCTGATTTGACTATTAGTGTTTTCTGTCTAACAGAATCACTGATAAAAAAGGGCATTTATAATATTACAAAAGATTATATATGTAACTATTTATGAACAATTTAAAATAAATCTAAACTGAAATTAAAAGTAAAACTGCACAATGAAATAAAAATAAAAACAAGTGACAAAAAAGATAATTGACCTTTTTAATGTCATTGTAATGTAATGCAATGAAAAATGGTCCTGTAAACATTTATCTGTGTTCCTATTGGATTCTTTATACTTGTGTGTTCTTTGGATTTTCTAGGCTCTGTAAGAAGGCTGGAACAGTTGTCCATCACTGACGATGTTCCTTCAGTCAGTCTGAATGTGGATAATGTTCATGTGGAACATGGGGTTGTGTACGAGTACGTCAGCACAGCAGGAATCAAACACTGTGTGCTGGAGAAGATGGTGGAACCCAAGGGCTGCTTCATCCTTGCTGCAAAGGTCCGACCACGGTTAAATGATAAATGCATAATTTCTGAATTTTGTTTCTGATGACCCATAATTGTGCTTCTGCTTATACTGTATATATTAGATTTCAAGATGGACATTTAAGGCTACATTTACACTAGTGCGTTTTCGTTTGAAAACGCATAACTTTTGCTACGGTTACGCCTGTCATTTACACTACTCCGGCATTTTCGACCCTCGAAATGTAGACTTGTAAAATGTAAAAATGTAAAATGTAGACTTTCGAAACCGCTACAGACCCCGTTTTAGTTTGAAAACTCCGGTGTTGTGTTTCAGTGTAAACGGACCAAAACAGAGACTTTTGAAAACGATGGGCGTGGCTGCCAACATTCGCTTTGCGTATCCTTGACGACCGTGTAAAAAATAACATCATGCTCATTGTTGTACCTGCATGAATGGTCTTGTGACATGCGTTTTCGGTTGTGCAGTGTGGATGGAGATCGTTTCTGAAACACAGTGATAACGCAAGTGTAGACGAGGATCGTTTTCATTTTGAAGCGCCGTTTTAAACCGAAAATGCACTAGTGTAAACAGGGCCTAAAAGAAGTTGTTTTTCTAACCTATCACATGTTCTTATGTGTATTTTGAATGCTCTCAGATACTGGAGGCCTTTGTGAAGGACGACAGTCTGTTTGTAAAGAACTGCCAGCAGCTAATGGCTCAGAATGAGAAGGTGGTGACCATGCCACAGTTTGAGTTTCGAAACATCTGTGACACCAAGCTGGAGAGCATAGAAAAACGCATTTGCAGCTACAAACAGGTGTGACATCTGTCTTGCTGTTACTACTTTATCATTTTGTCATATTCCCCAGTGCACCTCATATGGGACAATATCACAATGTTTTGAGACATGAATGACAGTTTTTTTTAATGTAATTGATATTTAAAAATGGAATAAAAGGCATTGAAAAAAAACTATGCAAATGCTGTCTCATAGTGCTTTAAAATTCATTTCCTGTCAGTTTGTGGAGGAATTGCAGACAAAGGCCTGGCCCATGTTTAAGCAGGCGAGCACTAAACCTCATGTTCTGGGCTGCATGGACTTCGTCCCCACCAACTGTCATCTGAACCTGATGCAGGTGTCCTGCCCGAAGAACACCTCCTCAGCAGGCCGAGCCTTCAGCATCCGCTTCGGACGCAAGAACTCCTTCTTTGGGCTTGATCCTGATCAAGGTACACATAGTTATGATACCATTTATAACTGAAGGGATTTATTACTAAATATTATATTATATTTAAATATTAGATATTCTTCTATAATACATTTTAATATTTCTGTTTCTCATAAAAGCTCAATAAAATACGTTATAGAGAATATATACTGTTTAAGTCCGAGAAATGACTTTTGATTAAATACTGCTATGTTAAAATCACTCAATCAGTGTGGATTCAGCTCATTGGCTCAGTTAACCAAGTCTCCATGTTACAATTATTGAAAGTTGTAAAATAGTAATTAAGCTTTATGGTGAAAACCTCCCAGGTCTTGTAAAAATCATGGCCTGCTATTCCCAAAGCAATCCAGAACCTTTTAAAGCACCTCCATTAAGACACCATTAGACCATAATAAGTAGCTTTTAGTGATGTCATCCTCCACTGTCCCATAGGTCTATAGTCATCCACTCCCTGCAGCCTAACGCCCGCATCTCTCTCTTATTATGACTGTTTGATTTTTGTTTATGAGGCCTGATGCTTTATTTAAGAACATAAACATTAAGTCATTTTAGCTTTATCATCAAATAACAACACAAACTCAACACACCAAAGCTAAACAATAGAGATTTCTGTTTCTGCTGGCCTGGTTGGAACAGTTGTTCAGATTTGTCCAGATTTTTCTTGGAATAAAAATTATAAAATTTATTTATAGCAATTTTTATATCATTTTATTATTATTTTTTTTTTTTTTTTGTTTTAGTTTTCTTTATAAAAAAAATATTATTAGCAACAATACCTGTAGATGATACAACTTTAATGAAACTGCTTTACACCTATAAATTAATAAACCTTTTTTTTCTGGATTTAGTTGATTTTCAAGCCATGCCGACTTGTGCTTCCAAGACTTTCAAATTCAAGCTATCCTGCACTTGTCCAAAAATTTCAAGACTAATAATATTTAGCTAAATTTTCAAATTCAACTGGGCATCCCCTAGAACTTAAAGAGGCAAAGCATCTGGCTTTCATTTTTGGCTTCACCTGCCTAGATTGCTGCGGTCTTTCTTGGAATAAAAATTATAAAATTTATTTATAGCAATTTTCATATTTTATTATTATTATTTTTTTTTTTAGTTTTAGTTTTCTTTATAAAAAAAATATTATTAGCAACAATACCTGTAGATGATACAACTTTAATGAAACTGCTTTACACCTATAAATTAATAAACCTTTTTTTTCTGGATTTAGTTGATTTTCAAGCCATGCCGACTTGTGCTTCCAAGACTTTCAAATTCAAGCTATCCTGCACTTGTCCAAAAATTTCAAGACTAATAATATTTAGCTAAATTTTCAAATTCAACTGGGCATCCCCTAGAACTTAAAGAGGCAAAGCATCTGGCTTTCATTTTTGGCTTCACCTGCCTAGATTGCTGCGGTCCAACTTTCTGTCTAGCCGCCACGTGTAGCTGGGAAAAGAACCACAAAATGCTTTGTTTCTTCTGCTCCTCAGCACGAGAGCTTTTTATTTTTCAGTCTCTGCTGCACATCTGCTCTGCAGTTGTCTCACGGTCAGAGATGTTTAAAATTCCTCCGGTACACTTCTCTGCAACCTAAAGCCTCATGGTCCATGGCTTTACCACATGCAAGAGTATGCCTCACTGCTTTTCAGCCATTCAATTCTTCTGTTTTATTGAGTCACACAAACTCCAAACGTACAATGCTGTGTCCCTAGACAGCATTTTAAGGCATGCGCCCAGCATTGCGAAGTCTGAGTACCATAATTATGTCTTCTAAGATGCCTTCTTTAGGCCAAATTGTAAGGCGGCATCAGTTATATTTTCTAGATTGCAAACTCTGTGACAAAAGAAAAAATCCAGGATGCTGTTTGAATCAAGAAAAGTGACTTTTTTTTTTCTTATTGATTAATGTCACTTATTTTCTTACTGCAGCCAATGTGAATCCCATGTCCCAGGCTGTGCATTGCGTAACCAGCATGGCGGCCCCCTCCTGGAGTTGCTTGAGTTTAGATGAAGAGACGGAGGAGGGTGAAGGGAGCACAGAGGACGGCAGGAAGCATGAAGAAGGAGGTCTCAGCTTCCTCCTCAAACAGGAAGACATGGAGAGCCAGGACAATTACATCTGCCTCTATAACCGCCTGGACATATCAGTGCGAGAGATGAAGCAATACGTGGCCCAGATAGATGTGTAAGTGGTGAAGTAGTTTAACAGAGTTCAAAATAACATTAAAATAGTGAACTATTGAAAATGAATTAAAATAGCGATAAATTGAAAATGAACTAAAAAAAAATGAAAATAAATTTCTATAGTGAATATACTTTTTAATCTAAAATAAATTCTAAGATATTTAATAATCTACAACATTGTTCTTTTTAGATTGTGAAAAAGTCATTGAAATGTAACTGCACATTTGGTAAAAAAAACTAAAATTTACAACTTTCTCAAATTCTCATCTGAAAGCTCAGATTAGGTTTTAGTAGCCTCCTCTTTGAGTTCTTCGAGTTCAAAACTTAAGGATGTTTTTTTATGACAGTCTAAAAATATTTATGGCTTAGACAGAAAAAAATGTAAGACTGAAGCATAACAAACGACTGCAGTGGAGACATTTCAACAGCCTCTCAGGAGGAACGAATGTTTGTTATTCAGTAGCTAGCATGTGCTGATGTAGAATTTAATTGTCAGTGAAATGAAGTCATTTCCCTGTCTCATTCCCAGTGCCTTTCTGTCAGTCTACACTTCCCTGTCTCATTCCCAGTGCCTTTCTGTCAGTCTACACTTCCCTGTCCCATAAAAAAACAAAGCTCATTAGTGAAATAAAAGGGTGTTTCTTCAACTAGAGGCAGTTTTGTCCTTATTGTCTTAAAATACCCTTAAAATAAGCTCTCTTAAAACACATTTCACACTCTCACTAGTTTTGTCTCACTAATTTGTCCATTAACGTCTGAAAATAGAGTAAATAGAGTAAAAACAAAAATATAGATAAATATTATTGCAAAATAAAATAACTGTTTTTTAAAAAGTAATTTATTCCTGTGATGTCAAAGCTGAATTTTCAGGATTCTTTGATGAATAGAAAGTTCAGTAGAAGTCTTTTGTAACAATGTAAAGGTCTTTACTCTTTCTTTTGATCAATTTAATCTGTCCTTGCTGAATAAAAGTATTAATTTCTTTGAAAAAATCTTACTTGTCCCAAACTTTTTTAATTTAGTGTATATAATATTATATATAATTTAGACATTGCTCAAATTTATGATCAAAATTTTAATTACGATAAAATGAAATCATCTGATAATGATCCCTTATTTTCATAATTTTTATCTGTTGATCTGCTCCAGCTGCAGGTAACATTAATCATAAGTGGGCAAATCAACTCATAACTTGCACAGGTTCGGTGTCAAAACACTCTTATAATTCATTAGAACAGTTCGTGTCGATCTGTTTCGAAACCTCTCTAAATATGTTTCATCTTAGACTTCTGTCATCGATAACTGGACCGACCCAGCCGCAGGGCTCAGAGCCACCCTTGTTTGAGAGTGCCCCCTCAACCTCACCCATACAGGAGGAGACGGACCAAGACAAGACGGAGCATGGCGGGAACAAGAGAGTGTGCTTCAAAGTCAACGAAGATGATCAGGAGGACTCTGGACACGACACCATGAGCTACAGAGACTCCTACAGGTGAGGAAAAGTTTGTGAGATAATATTTATGAAACATGTTGAAGCCTGGGTTCTTAAATAAGTAATACAGGCTCGAGTCCAACCTGCAACATGTCCTGATCCCATTACCTCTCTGTTCTTTATCCGTCAGATAAGTTTATAATAATGACGATATTGATAAAATCACCAATTTTATCTGATTTGAGAGCTTTATATTGACTCATAATAACATTTTGTTTTCTGGGAAATTACATGATTTAAAGATGATTTAAAATCCCAGTCTTCCTTCAGCACGTGTGAAGCAGAGCGAGTGAGCAAGACGGGGCTTCTGGGCTCCTGTCTGCTCCTCCTGTCAAACAGATGTTGCTAAAACAGACACGTAGGGAGACGATAAACATCCCTCACAAAGAACCTGTTGTGCCACAGCAACCCAGACGCCCTCTTTAACCGCTTAAGAATATATTCAGTCACTATTGTTATGTCATCATTATATGGAGCAAAGTTTGTTTGGTTGTGATCTAGACCTGACGGAGCAGGGCAGACCTGAGGCTGACCACAGCCGGGTGGATTTTATGCTTCTGTCAGGATAAACGAATGCCTGCTTTTACACCCTCTATCATTATGTGGCATTCTGCTTTAAAATCCTGCTACTCTGTGATAGGGTGAGCTCATGAACAGCTGCAGCCATCATGAATTATAGATAGAAAAGTTTTTTCCTCTATTTAGGCTCTTACTGTAAGTAACTGGATTTGTTTGTGGGATGTAGGTTAGGCCGCCTGTTCTTGTTGTCGTGAGAAGAGGGCTGGCTTTTAGGGAACATGAACTTTCAAGGGTTCAGGAGGTTGAATGGTAAAATACAAGGGAATGCTCCTTTTTTCCCTCTCTCAATTTCTGGGAGTGTTGCAACCTGCTGGTCATAAGCTCGATCTGCTTCCATTCTTGGCTTGTGGCGGCACTATATTTGTCCTCCCCTCTCATTGCGGGGTGGGGAAAGGGAACTACTTCTACTCTTTCTATTACTAGTGCGTAGTCTGGGCAAGTCTGTTTTCCCTCTCAAGCTTTTCTGGAACACAAGAAGACATTTCGAAAGTTTCATTCTGTCTCAGAATAAACATTTCAAGGCTGCGAAGAAGGCGTCCACCTAAACTTGTGGATCTTATTAGATAGGCGTTTAATTGTTGATGAAGTTTGTTGATGTTTAAATCGTTGTGAAATGACTTCAGCACTTATAATCAGTGTGGAATTGTCTTAAAGGGATAGTTTAACAAAAATGTACATTTCTATTATCATTTACTCACCTTAATGTCATTCCAAACCGTTATGACTTCCTTTCTTCTGTAGAAACCTGTTAGTTAACCTAATTTAACCTGAACAGCCTAAGCTAAGCATTATTAGCTAATCAAAATCTATAATTCTGAGCCCAAACAAATTGATTAATATGTGTTCAACCACTGCCCTGCCACTGTATTGCAGATAAAATGAACAGGAGTGAAACAGCCATACAGAGATCCTGGAAAGTTGTTTGTTTCAGTGAAGTTTTCCTTTATATTTGTAATTTTTCTTCAGAATAATTACTGAACTTCGCATCAGTTTGATTGACTATAATGCTTTGAGAACGGTTAAAAATTTTTTTTGTAAATGATTAAAAATCTTTTCTTTTTTTTTTTAAATATTGGTAAAATTGGAATTGGTCTCTGCAGGCATCCTTTTCATCACATGAAGACATTTGTATTTGTGTGTTTTCACAGTGAATGTAACAGTAACCGGGACTCAGTGCTGTCATACACCAGCGTCCGGAGCAACAGTTCATACCTGGGCAGTGATGAGATGGGCTCAGGTAACTGTCTGTCATCTGTCAGATGCGGTTACAATGTTGAAATTCAGGACAACTACTAAAAAGAAATTGCTACTTTTATTTTGTTTTCCAGGAGATGAGTTGCCATGTGATATGCAGATCCCTTTAGACAAGCAGGATAAACTTCATGGATGTCTGGAACACCTTTTCAATCAGGTATAATGATTTCCCTGCTGATAAATCAAACTTTTAGTCTCTTTTGCCAATTTAAACTTGATATTCCCTTTGTAACTGTTGCCCTTTGTCTGACACCACTCACCTCCTTATTTTGCCTTCTATTTTTGTTCTTCATCAATACATCCCCTCTTAGTTTCCCTCTCTTCTTCATTTCTAACTCCCACAGTATCGTTTATCACATTACCATCATGTCTAGTGAGCACTCTTTGACCTCTGCACCTGTGCTCTTTGACCTCAAAATCTATCGTCTTCTGGAAGTCACCGGATTTTGACCCCTCTCAATTTCCCAGATATCAATAATGAGCTCTTTCATCCAGTGCAGACAGGTTACATGTGGACAGACTGAAAGCAGCAGGCCTGACGTTAGCAAGGGTGTTAGCCGGTCTTCAGTTAGTGCAGGATGTGTGTGGTGACAGGCTTAACTGTGTCTTTTTCATTCTCAGGTTGACTCTATCAACAGTCTCCTTAAGGGCCCTATCATGAGCAAAGCTTGCGAGGAAACCAAGCATTTCCACACTGACCACAGTCAGCCAGGTACCGCCCGGTCGGGGTGTGCGTGTGTGCTATATTTACATGCTATGTTTGGAAACTCATTTGAGGGATGTGTGTATTTGGGTTCTCCGTTAGTGTGTGGGGGACTTTTATAGGTGGGTAGGGGTGTGTGAATGTTTCTGTTTGCATCTGTCCGTTATTACCTCTGCATGCAAGGGTACCACAGTAGTTTCTCCTATGTGTTTTATGTATTTAAAAATAGAGGTCTATATATATACACCATATATAACATTTTTACCCCCACTTTTGTTGTTTAACAGAGTTTCGGCACACAGATGACTGGACTGCACGTTGGCGGTATGTCTTGCACAAGAACATCCAGGAGGACCCTTGGAACCTGCCCATTTCAATCAAATCTTTAATTAACAGCCTTCATCGCTTCGTAGAGGGTAGGTTCAAGCCGTAACGATACTTAGTCAATATCAGAATAGCTCTAATTACTTTTTTAGCACTTTTTTTTAGTACTGGTGTTATTGTGCACAAATCATCAGCGTACATTATTTTAATGCCGATTCATGTAATAAAATTTGCAGTAATAATGGCAAATAACTGATTTGAAAAATGCTACCATTGGAGTATGTCAAGATACCATTGGTGTTTTAGGAGTCCTTCAAAATCAATTTAAAACTTGTATTCAAGTTAAACTTGAGAGGCACTCTTTAAGAAAACCATCTAGCATGTTAACAGAAAAACTATGGAAAAGCAGTTTCCCCATTATTATTGGTAAAAACCAATACTAGCTAATCCAAATCCTTACACTATTTTGTGAATGATTACAAATTAAAAATTACACTGTTTATATTGAGATTCACTTTTTTAGAGCGCCTTGTCATGTGCCATACACTGCAATAGACAGGCATCATGTGTCTGTCCTGTATTGTTATGCATTGGGTTGTATTCATGTCTATTTGTAACTGTGTTGCAGATGGAAGGAGTCAACTCTTGTTGGCATTGCTTAAATGCACTGGTAAGATACTCCTAGATTTGAACCTTTCCCTTGTTGAACTTGACCATTGTAGATCATTTCAAATATCTATTGAAAGTCAACTCAGAATGTTTACTTGGTCATGCACTTGCGTCATCATCTGTGTGAGACTTCAGAAACGCAACTGCAGTGTGTGTGATTTATCATCCCTACTGTTCTGGATTGTGCTGTATTTACAGACACCTCTATGTGCTGTGATATGGGAGTGTTTTATTGGAATTCTGTAGCAGGGAGTGTGTACAGTTTGTGTGCATGCAGTCAAGTTGCAGTGGGGTGTGTCTGTTTGTGAGCTTCTGAGCGAGCAGTAGACACAGATAAAGTGAGAGAACGGAGAGAGTGGGTTTGTCCCGTGGGGTCTGTGGTGGGAGACATATGGAAGCTGTTGAGCGTTTGCTTTGGAACCTGATCTAGAGCCCTTATCCCTACTGCTCCACACAGACAGCAGCTCCAATCCCTGTTCCCACCCAGTGCTGCTGTGAAACCCACCATCTGCTTAAAGTATTACACACTCTTAGCACGGCTTACAACTGTTTTAGGATTTTCAGGATTCCCCTCAGACCGCTCTTTGGGAGATATATATATATTTATATATATATATATATGCACTTCTGGTTAGATGCTAACTGCATTTCGTTGCCTTGTACCTTACATGTGCAATGACAATAAAGTTGAATCTAATCTAATATATATGCTGATCTGTGAACCGTAAATTAATCCGTATTAGCGACATCTGCCAATTAAACATTAGAGGAATTATCTATAAAATGGCAGTTAAAACAGTAAAAATAAGCACCGTTAGTAATGGCTTCTGACCCATACATACATTTTAAAGGTCTTTGAACAATCATCATCATCATTTGAAGTGTTTTCTCAACAAATATTGATATATGCAGTTAATAATGACTTATAACTATTAATTTCATGTGATCAGTTTGATAAATAAAATACAATATATTAATAGAGAACCCAGGGTGTTATAAACCTGTACAGTACATACTGTTCAAAAGCTTGGGGTCAATAAGATTTTTTTTAAAGCAATTAATACATTTCTTGTAAGATTGAAATTGATTAAAAGGGACCAGAAGTGACAGTAAAGAAATTCATAATGTTAGAAAGATTTATATTAAAAACAAATGTTGTATAATCTTTCCAATTATCAAAGAATACTGAAATAAATGTATCATGATTTCCACAAAAATATAAAGCAGCACAACTGTTTTCAACATTAATAATAAAACAAAATGTTACTTGAGCAGCAAATCAGCATATTAGAACGATTTCTGATCATGTGACACTGAAGCCTGGAGTAATACTGCTGTTTGTACTGTATTGTTGATCAAATAAATTCAGCCTTGATGAGCACAAGAGGCTTGTTTCAAAAACATTAAAACATCTTGCCAACCCCAAACTTTTAAGCAGTAGTGTATCTCTTCACCAGATGTACTGAATATGAATATACAATCATATTTATAATATAATATAATGTTTTATATTATAATTTACATTATAGTTTAAACAAATGATTGAGTCAAAGACAAATATTTTTTATTTGTATGTATGTTTTATTGACTCTTAAAAATGTGATACAAACAAGAAGTGAAAAATGATCAAATATTTTCCATGCATAATGAATAAATGTGAGTGTACACACATCTATACATCTATTTATACAAATATCATGAATTCTTTTCTACTCTTCTGTCACAGACACAGAACTCCAGTTGCGGCGGGATGTCATATTCTGCCAGTCTTTGGTGGGGGCGCTGTGTGCATTAGCGGAGCAGCTTGTGAATGCGCTGAACCTGCGTTTCAACAATAACGGAGAGTATGAGGAGGACAGTAAAGAGGTCAGCCGTAAATGGCTGGAGCAGATCGCCACCATCGGAGTGCTCTTTAACTTCCAGTCAGCACTCTCTCCACATGTGGTGAGACATTACCAGAAGTTACATCTTCTCATAGCTGATTCAGTGACAGTCATCCAACAATGTCTCAGTGCTTTCTACTAATATACACAAGCATGATAATAATGTTTTAGAACTGAATCTTGAGACTAAATACAGAACCAAGGCCATCATATCCTGGATTTTCCTGAATGTGTGCAGTATTGTTTCAGTCATATACTCTCCTGCGTCAGCATGAAGATCTGGATTATTTTGGGTTTACAAACTGTTTCCTTTAACAGAGAGAAGAGCGAATCATGCTTGAAGATACAAAAGCAGCACTGCAGGATCTGGAGAAAGTCACTGTGCTGTTCCGCCCACTGGAGAACGAGTGCCTCGTCCCAAGTATGACACCACACCACACCACATATATTAACCCATCGAGTAATAGATTGTCAATCACAGTGCCAACAGAAAAATACATCTAAATATATATATATATATATATATATATACACACACACAGTTTTTTATTGTTTGTAACTCTTTCTCTTATCCAACCTTAATATGCAAATACGAAGAAAGCCATCTGTAGATTGATTTACCCAATAAGAGTAAACACTGTGATGCTATAAAAACATTGCTCATCCTGACCATTCAGACGCTGCAACATTGGATCAAGTAGTGGCGGGCTATCTTTTCACTAAGCCAATGGCAGACAAAAGGGGTGTATGTTGCTGAGTTTAAATCATTTTAAATAACCCTTTAAATCATTTTAAATAACATAATTCACACCATAATAATTGTAATAATTAGTTAATTATTTTAATATTTTATTTATTTTTTATTTATTTTATTCTTTTATATTTTTATATTCTTTTATATTTCATGTAATGATGGTATTACATGTTTTTTCCTCACTGGGTACAAACCAGTGTTATTTTAGTTATTAATATTTTAGTTTATTGATATTTTGTAATTATCATTTATTTTTTATTTTCAGTTTTCATTTTAGTTTAAGTTTTAGTATTTTTTTATAATGTGCTTTTGTCATTTTTATTAGTTTATTGTTTAGGTTTAATTTAGTTTTAATTTAACTTTTAGTTCAGTTTTGTTTTTATTTCCAGTTAGTAATTTTCAGTTAGTTGCCATTTCAACAAGCATTTTCAACATTTTAGTTTAGTTTAGGTTTTCATCTAATATTTGTATTTTATTTCAGCTTTATTTCAATTAACAAAAATGTTTTAATAGTTTTATTTTTAGTTAATAACCCTGGTACCGGGAATGTGACTGACTACTGTAAATACAGTTAAAAGTGTAAGCCAGCTTTTGTTATTTAGCATTTAAGATTATTAACAAGTTAAAAATGGCATAAATATTTATGACGCATGTATTCTGAGTAAATTAATGGTTTAAAATACATTCTGTAAACCACTGAAACACCAGCAACAATGACCACAAATTCCTTCCCTTTATAAATCGTTACATCCAGGATCCCTCCCTTTCTCTGATAAAGCTGTGTGATTCCACTAAAAAGTGAAAGCCAAAACTCTCATCCTTATATAGCAGCACCCCCTCCCTCCCCCTCCTCACAAACATACACACACCCTCCAGATGTCCTCTTCAGGAATGTCAGCACAGTCAGTCGTGATAGGAGAACAGCTTTATCTGGCGTCTTCTGTTTTGGTTTGACTATATCTGAGGGAGGAAGTTCTGCTCTGTGGTTTATTCCTGCCGCAAAGGTGTTTTATTTACAAGGTCATCTCTGTGTTGTACAAATGTGAACAGCTTGGCTTTTTTCCCTGTTTCACACATCTGTGAGGTTTCTGCCTTTTAGGGCTGGGCGATATGACGTTATTTTTTATTTATTTTTTTTTTTTATATTTTTATATTCTTTTATATTTCATGTAATGATGGTATTACATGTTTTTTCCTCACTGGGTACAAACCAGTGTTATTTTAGTTATTAATATTTTAGTTTATTGATATTTTGTAATTATCATTTATTTTTTATTTTCAGTTTTCATTTTAGTTTAAGTTTTAGTATTTTTTTATAATGTGCTTTTGTCATTTTTATTAGTTTATTGTTTAGGTTTAATTTAGTTTTAATTTAACTTTTAGTTCAGTTTTGTTTTTATTTCCAGTTAGTAATTTTCAGTTAGTTGCCATTTCAACAAGCATTTTCAACATTTTAGTTTAGTTTAGGTTTTCATCTAATATTTGTATTTTATTTCAGCTTTATTTCAATTAACAAAAATGTTTTAATAGTTTTATTTTTAGTTAATAACCCTGGTACCGGGAATGTGACTGACTACTGTAAATACAGTTAAAAGTGTAAGCCAGCTTTTGTTATTTAGCATTTAAGATTATTAACAAGTTAAAAATGGCATAAATATTTATGACGCATGTATTCTGAGTAAATTAATGGTTTAAAATACATTCTGTAAACCACTGAAACACCAGCAACAATGACCACAAATTCCTTCCCTTTATAAATCGTTACATCCAGGATCCCTCCCTTTCTCTGATAAAGCTGTGTGATTCCACTAAAAAGTGAAAGCCAAAACTCTCATCCTTATATAGCAGATCCCCCTTCCCCTCCTCACAAACATACACACACCCTCCAGATGTCCTCTTCAGGAATGTCAGCACAGTCAGTCGTGATAGGAGAACAGCTTTATCTGGCGTCTTCTGTTTTGGTTTGACTATATCTGAGGGAGGAAGTTCTGCTCTGTGGTTTATTCCTGCCGCAAAGGTGTTTTATTTACAAGGTCATCTCTGTGTTGTACAAATGTGAACAGCTTGGCTTTTTTCCCTGTTTCACACATCTGTGAGGTTTCTGCCTTTTAGGGCTGGGCGATATGACGATATTATCGTATATCGACGATGTCTCGTAAGTATCGCGATGTCGATGTCAACAGTCAGGTAGCAGACGATTATCGACATTATCGGAAAAGAAATGACAAATAATAAACCTAGTAAGTTGCAAAAAATATTTTTCCCCATAGTCACCATACAGGTCTTTTTGGATGCAAGAATGAAATAATTTAGTAGGAGGGTTGGGAATCGAAAAGCTATTCCAATTTCGGAAATCAGATCAGATGCGTAAGGTCAGGAATCAAATTACTTGTTATAAAATTACATTTCGATTCTGCTTCTCGATTTCTGTACGCGCATTTATTGTGATTTCAAAAGATTCAACTGCAAGAAGACTAAATAGAACTCACTTCTGCACTCGCGCGCTGTTTTCTGTGCTGCTCACACACACACACACACAAAGCTCATGCACAAAAGCCGCCTCTTATATACGCGAACGCTGGACTGAGCTCTCTTTCTCGCATTCTTACACATTCGAATGGACAAATACACACAAAATTATATCAAAATATCCCATAAATACAATAGGTTGTATTGTACAAGGGTGTATTGGATCCGTGCATTGACAGCAGCCGCTGCTGCTTAATCAAAGAACAAAAGAAAAGAAAATCCTCACTGATCTTGACTGAATCACTTTTGTAACCTCAGTTTATATTTTATTTGCCTGTTGTTCGGCACTGACTACTGTAATGGCAACGTGCATCTGTGTATGCGATTATTTTGGAGATGCGTTCCAATATAATTTATCCTTACAGTTTAATAAAAGTTTAATGGAAAAAAGACAAAAAGTAGTACTTCATGTATTTCTGAATATTTTTTTAAACAGACTGTATAATGATGAAAAACCACAAGCATGACAGGTATAATTAAAAGACGCAAATTCCTTCAGCGCACATTTCCGTGTAATATTTTTACAGATTTTTTAAAACCGTGTATACAATATAATTATGTTTAA
>NW_015650373.1:1317078-1390519 GCF_001515625.1 Sinocyclocheilus rhinocerous
GCATTTTTACATATCGAATGGACAAATACAAACAGAATTATATCAAAATATCCCATAAATACAATCGGTTATGTCTTAAGTGAACGTAAAGAGTTGAGAAAGAAAACAAGGGTGTATTGGATCCGTGCATTGACAGCAGCCGCTGCCGCCAGTCATTAATGTTAATCAAAGAACAAAAGAAAAGAAAATCCTCACTGATCTTGACTGAATCACTTTTGTAACCTCAGTTTATATTTTATTTGCCTGTTGTTCGGCACTGACTACTGTAATGGCAACGTGCATCTGTGTATGCGATTATTTTGGAGATGCGTTCCAATATAATTTATCCTTACAGTTTAATAAAAGTTTAATGGAAAAAAGACAAAAAGTAGTACTTCATGTATTTCTGAATATTTTTTTAAACAGACTGTATAATGATGAAAAACCACAAACATGACAGGTATAATTAAAATGAGCAAATTCCTTCAGCGCACATTTCAGTGCAATATTTTTGACAGATTTTTTAAACCGTGTATACAATATAATTATGTTTAATTAAGCTGAGATATAGCACTAAATTCTTAATTCATTTACAGCAAAACTATAAAGTTTTTTGTTGCAAACAGATGAAGACATTATAGGCTTCTCAGCTCGCCCCTCAACATGTACGCGTTCGGAGTTTCGGCAGCCCAACACTGAATATAATATTTTGGGCGTTGTATTTTGATTAATAAAATAAAAATTACAATACAAAAATGAAATTTAAATTGCCCTGCTTCTAAATAAATAAAGCAGTTATTGAATAAACACTGAAACATAGCTGCTAGTAGCAACTTCTGGGCCAATTACATGCATGTTGTATGATTGAATAGATTTGTTTGCCCATAAAATGGCCAATTGTATAATTAGAAACAAAAGTAGTTACAAAGTTGATATGTGTTATGTTATATCTTTTGGTTTGGCAACAGGTGATGCTTAAGGCATTATGGCACTGACACATACAGTAAAAAGAAAGAAGGGGAAAAAAAAAAAAAACCTTAACGTTTTTGCTCAAAATTAGTTTTTAATCCCTGCATGATTTTAGTCATACATGATAAATATCAAATACGTTATAGTTTGACTACAAGTTTAAAAACAACGCTGCAATTGTTGTAATTAAGGAAATTAAACTTATTAAACTTACCATCATGAAATGTGTCTACACAGGCGATAATGCCAAAAAGAAAGAGAAACATCGGAAACAAGGAAACATCCTCAACAGTTCTCCTCACAAAACAAATTCATTTCAGACTGAATGGAAATGATTAGCAACACCAAAATAACAGCAAAGCTAATGTTTTCTGTTAGTTTAAGCACAAACTAAGAAAAGTAAAAACTTTGTGGCAATAATTAAGACCAAATTGAACATGGTGTGTGTTTATGGTGCATGTTACAATGTTGTCTCGGCGGGGGCGGGGCGTGGTGGAGGTGGGGCTTAGGTAGACGATATTATCGGATATCACAATATTTTTAAAGGCGATTATCGATAAGATATTTTTGCCATATCGCCCAGCCCTACTGCCTTTACTCATCTCATCAGGCTATTTTCAACCTAATTAACCTGACAAGGTTCCCAGTGTGACCTCAAACATAAAGGATACTGTATACAGTATGTACGGGTGCAGACTTTTCTTAAATGAACTTGTGTGAAGGAAAAAGATTGAAATTGCATAGAATTGTAAATAGTCTCTCATTGTGACTCATGCATCCTTTAATGCACTTTTTTTTTCAGACACATCTGTGCATTACCAGGTGGAAGGCAGTCGGCAGACCATCAGGGTGACAATGTTCTTGGACAGCTGTCATTTCAGTGAGCTGCCAACAAGACTGCAGAACGGAGGCTCTTTGAAGCTTCAATCAGTCCTCTTCACTAGAGGTGGGAGCAGACAAACAGAACAAGATAAATTACTATTTCCATTCTAAATGTTTCATTTGTAATTTACGGTTCTAAAACTTTGTGAGCTGCTTACTGAGGTTATATTTTGAGGCACTATAGGCTGTTCAAAAAGGTTGCCTTCTTAATTATGCTGCTTCTTAAGATGCCAGGCATGCAATGTGATGAGAATGAATCAAGGCAAGAGAAGTGTCCTTTATTTATTTGACATTTTTATTGTTTTTGTTATTTTTCTTAGTTTATAGATAGATAGATAGATAGATAGATAGAGCTAATTAAAGCCACTCGGTTTCATTGATGAGTTTTGGTCTCCATCTAGTGGTATGTGGAGAGCACTACAGCACTGGGCAAAGCATGACATTCATCTGTATTTTCTTAATCTTTATCAGGACTGGAGAAGCCAGAGGGTGTGTTGTCTCAGGATTTTGTTGCCATGGAAGAGTTTCAGCAGTGTACAAATGCTCTGTCACTGGAGAAGGTCAAAGGTTATTACCGCAAGCTCAGGTACAGATACCCTTTAGGGGCATGTGGATATCATACAGAGTGACCTTGCAGTTTTGATTGATTTTAATTTTGCTGCTAAACTAATTGAAATTAAACCGTTTTAAAAGATAACTTTAAAAATGTAAGTTAGACATTTCATTAAGTAAATAATTTATGTAATGAAGGTTTGAATGGCAAAAAAGTGCTCATTTTTTATATAATATCTTTCATTTTTCAGGGCTTTTTATCTAGAGAAATCAAATTCAGACTCAAATTCCACTGCAATGAAAATAGACCAGGTAATATCCCTATATACAACCGTTCAACTGTTTGGTCAGTAAGTTTTTTTGTTTGTTTGTTTTTTTTATTCAGCAAGGATGTATTAAATTGATCAATAGTATGAAATGTTGTTTTCATGTTGTTCTAGATCCAGTAGTCAATTGTGAATCCACAGATGGGAATAAAGTTTTATTGAGTGACAGCTCAAAACACACGCTTCTTATCTTTAAGCCTCTTACTACTGAAGTGGAGCCACAGTCAAGTTTCTACTGTAAACTATATTTTATTTTGACTTTCTTTTATTTCTTGCTCAAATGTGCATCTAATGGTGATTTATATCCTAGGTTACTGCTACACTGAGGTAAATCTATAACAGATTGTCTAAACTGCCTCTTGACTAAGGTTTTTGTTCTGTGTAGGTGTACTCTGACTGTGTCATTGGAGCAGGCCATTACTCTAGCCAGAAACCACGGCCTCATGCCCCGTTGCCTAATGCAGACCATGGACATCATGCGTAAGCAGGTACAGCATATGACACCTATTTCAAACCGCTCACCTTATGTCATTAAAACTTACAAAATCAATCCTGTGGTTGGTAGAAAATACCTCCTGCCAAATTGGCCACTGCAGACTAGCTGAAGTGAGGCCAGATTTAGTTTTAGTGCTTTTTTTTAATCGATGATTATTGTATATTTTTGTTTTATTTACTTTTTCTTTTCTATTTCACTTAATCTATATTAATGGAAAGAGACTGAGAAAGATAAATACAATTTAAATAGAAAAGAAACTATATAGTATATATACACAACACACAGACATTATAAACGAATAAACACTGAAACATAGCTGCTAGTAGCAACTTCTGGGCCAATTACATGCATGTTGTATGATTGAATAGATTCGTTTGCCCATAAAATGGCCAATTGTATAATTAGAAACAAAAGTAGTTACAAAGTTGATATGTGTTATGTTATATCTTTTGGTTTGGCAACAGGTGATGCTTAAGGCATTATGGCACTGACACATACAGTAAAAGGTTGTTAAATAAGGGCATCATACTGGGTATTTGAGGTGCACTTTTTTCAGTGTGAACAAACTATTTTTCCAGACTTGTACTGTATGGAGTGAAGAAGCATGACTTTCCGTATGCTGTGATTTACCATATGCATTTGGCCAGTAGGTGGCCACTAAAATGCTTCTGTGCACTTAAAGGACAGCTTCACAGATTTTCAGCCAGTTTTGTAGGTTACTGGCTCTCACATATCCATGTGTATTTGTCAGCAAAATCTGCCGGATGGTGCAAAACACTGACAGACTTTTGCTAACAAATAAACTGAGATATTTGGATGCATGTAACATGGAAAGGGTACACATTGTTCATTTACATAATACTGCTGACTTAATAACAATACCAAGCTAGTTAAAAATCGGTGATGTTTTCCCTTAAAACTATGGTAAGTAATTATACACAGCAATTTTCAGTGCGGCGGTTGAGAAGATATGTATTAACTTTTTCTATGGTGCCCTTGCCATCCAGGTTGTTGAACTGTAAGCAATATCAAAAAGCTTTTGACTGGCATCAACTCCAGATGGTCTGACTCAAATTTGGTCAGTCGGATGAAAACTGTAGGAGTTTGAATAAGTGTTAAAAATGGCAAAATCTTGTTTTGAGAGACTAACTCCAAAACTGGCACCAGATATATTGAAACTCTGCCTAATCAGTGTGCTAAATTTCACAACTTTAAGCATACGGTTCTATAGGCCACCTTATTATGTGAGAAGTAGAATAATAATAAGAACCTTAACAGATACAATACGTGCCTACACACCTTCAGTGCTTGACATATGCTTGAATATATCAATAAATATGTGTGGGCACGTAGGCTAAAGGATAAAAGAGTTGTTGGTAATTTGAGCAACAAACTAGTGTTATATCCTCAGAAACAGACAAAGTCGAAACTAAATGTTCTGATGAAACTCTTTAACATGTTTTGGAATATGAATACTGACGTTTGAGCTATTCTGACAGTATTCCAACAGGCAATAATGACTGTCTATATTCATAGGGCACCAGAGTGGAGATTTCTGCCAAAAATCTAAGAGTGATGGACCAGATGCCACCTTGTGCTCCCAGGTATCACTGACTCTTGCTATTTAATGACCTCACTGACAATAAAAATTGAAAGTTACTATTCCTGGTGGTTTGGCTTCGGAGTTGAATGAAACATCTACAGTAACCAACCCCTTTTTTAATCCTCATCACAGGCTCTTCAGGTTGTGTTTACCCCCCTCTGATGGAGATCTTTGAATGAGGTCACATCCTTCTCTCAGACTTTCTAGATGCTGGGAGATACCAAGACTGGCTTATCATTTTGAGACCATGCCTCAGCACATCTCAAATCCCAGCCAGCCTCATCCAGAGAGGTCCGGCTGAGGTCAACACGACAAGGAATGAGAACCGTCTGGCAACCTTTATCTCCTGCTCTGGCAGCTGAGAAAATTGCTAATGCTAATGATGCTAATCTTGGCTAGCAGTGTCTGCCCACATTGCTTCATTGTTTGGTCTCCTAATGGATCTGGACTGGCGTGTGAACGGCTAAATCTAGCTGTAAAAGGCTGTATTATCTCTTCCTTTCGCCTCTGACTGCAATCTTGCGTCAGCAAGTAGGGTGGTGACGTTAAGTTCAGATATGTGGTGATTATGTGCAATTACTGTAGCTTTGCATGAGTGTGTCTGCACTGTGTCTTGGGAGGTGGTGCCCTCAGAGAGCTGTTGCTGTTCTCTAACTCATATCAGGTATTATGAAAGTATTGAAATCATTCCAGCCTACATGGACCAGTTTCAAAATCTTAATTCTTATCCGTCATTGTTTAAAATAAGTTTGATTCTGTTTAACAACACAATTTTCTTGTGACGTTCCATCAACGGCGCATTTTAAGGATAACAGGGAAACAAATGGAGGCTATCGGCTTCTCAAACAATACAAAAACGTAGGCCTCCATACAAAATACAAGATTTCACTGTCGTCAAAATGTTGATATTGAAGATTAAAACCATTATTGATCAACTGGGAGGAAAAAATACAATAATGTCTGCTCGTCCCTGGTGAATAGCACTTTTTAAACATGAATCAATGCTGTGTTACAGTGCGTGACTGTTCTTGGCAGCTGCTTTGTGTGGCTGTTTGGAAAAGCACAAGAAAAAATGCTTGTGTTCTTTAGTGTTTATTAAACATACTGTACAATAGAAGACAGAGAAACGCAAAGGGATCATGTGAAGAATTAATAGATATAGTAGGATTTTATTGAAATTTTGTATTTAGGTAAATATATGTATGTGTCAGAGGGATAAGTGTATGCTATTTGGGAACAGCAGTGCTATAATTTAAAGAGTATTAATAATGTTAAAACATATAATATTGTACATCTTTCATTTTGTATACTTAGTGTATATTTGGATAGGAAACTTTATTGTGCTTTTACACAATGTGTTCGATATTTAAATTTATAACATCAGATGTGTGGTCAGTAACCGAGAAGGCCTGGAAATGTAAGTGTTCCTGGATTAGTTTAGATTGGATTACCTTCAGTAGTCCTGACAGTTGACAGTATTTGCTAAAATTTAATTTTAGTGAAGCAAACAAAGATTTGAGCAAATAATATTCGCAATATATGATAAAAATAATAAAAATATTCGCTTTAGTGACAATAATGCAACATAGCATCATGTCTTCAATGAAATCTTTATGAAATCTTAATGAGACGTTCATCATGTTTGTATTGTAGCTCATAACTCGTCACTGTCTGTTACATATCAGCATGGAAGTTAGACTCTTAAGAGCAAATTTTAAATAATACTTGAATTTATGCTAATAAATAGTGTTTTTTTTCTCCTCATATCTATCCAAATTGAAGCCTAGTGCTGGTTAAATGCTGATTTATTTTTAATTGGATTTTAACATTTTATTTGGTCCTCAAAGCAAATGATTTTTAAACTGGAAACAAGTGTTTTTAATTTGCAGAATCTGTGCCGTCTGATTATTGTATGTTTTGAAGGTCCTTGTTGTTGCTTGTTATTTTGCTTTATAATGAAACCTATCATTTCTGTATGATAGACCTAAATATAGTAAAACCCAAAGACTTAGCATTAGCATGTTCCTATCACTGTATATTAAAATCTCAGGTTTATGCACCATCTCAGTCCATTATTGTGCAATTAGCTTTCCCTTTCAAACGTTATGACTGCATAATTTAACATCACTAATCAGTCAGCTGAAACATGGTATGCATGTATTCAAATGTCTTCTTTTTTTTAAACTGCTGTGCTGTTTTCAGTACTATTTCAAGTTTATACTGGCAATTTTTAACATCTTGCCTCAATTTCAAGTGTACTTTTTAGCTCAAAGAGTGAAAAATCTTCAATGGTGCTCACAAATCAAGCCTTTCTTTTGAGGGCCTTATAGTTTGTTGGTCTTTACCTCCTATTTGGGGTTTCTTTCATTCCAAAAGGATTTTCTTAATTTTACAGATTCTGTTTGTTTCTCTTAATAAGAGCCGCTTTAATCAAAACCTCACTGTGGAGTGAAGGAGTAGATCTAATCTGCATCTGCAAATATTTAACTTATAGTTTATAATAATGTTTGACTCTAGTATCTGTCTTCATGCTGTCCTGAATTGTTAATTATAAATACATTAAATGGCTCTTAAACCTTTCCAGCTGGTAATGTAAGCATATATCTAGTTGTTTTTAACTCAGTGTTGAATTAAAAACATTGTATAAAGCTCTCCTTTCTGAGGTAATGTAATATTCTACATTATAATATCTATGTTTAGATCCTCCAAGAGTGCACCTTCAGGTAAATCTGATGACCTGCAATAAATCCTTGGGCCTGGAGTCTCAAAATTGTCTAATTACAGATGTTAAATGGTCTTGTACCCTAAAGCTCAGTGTGTCACCCTCATTTCCGAATACAGCCCCGATATAACTGGTGATTTTTATAGCCGCCTTCAGTCTGACAGGAGTAAACCTTAGGTTGGCCTTTATGCTCATGCTGTAGGCCTATATAATGCATTGCTAATATCAAACAAAATAAAAGAGTATCTGCTTATAAATTACTTCTGATATGTCATTGTTAGAGATAAACATACAGAACAGGTTACATAACTATTATAGTATGCATAAGTGGGAATGGAGAGATGTGAAGAACAGTGAAATATCCTACACTGTTTATTTTACACTTTCAATTAAACCACAACTTTTGATTGGTCTTCCTTAATAACCATTTTTTCCCCATTATAAACTGACTAGTTGCACATCTGTGGATAAATCAACCCTTTTTATAAGATTTTATAAAGTTTTACAGTTTTACTTAAGGTAAACATCACCCTTTTTAACATGACGTGTATTAAGATTTCAGCATTGCAAAGTTCTATTTCCTTTTCTTCCATGAATGATTTAACTAGCTCTCTAATTATTTACTACTTGCAACAATTTGTTACATCAGCCCCTTCATCCAAAATCCGACTGCTGAATCATTAAATATAGAGGCTCGTAGAGGAGCCGGAAGGCGTAAGGACTACCCATTGCAGTTTCAATTGGCTTTTATTACGAGACCGCCGCACTACAGAACACACCCCGGTTCGGCAATGTCTGCCCACGACTACTTTATACACTCGTTTGGATCTGTCAAACTGTAAGGATGGTGAAAAAATCCGCCAACGGTGAAGTTTATCACCCTCCGGCAGGGGAGAAGAAACTGAAAGTCGGCTTTGTGGGACTGGACCCCGGGGCTGCGGAGACGAGCCGAGACGGGGCACTTCTTATCGCCGGTTCCGAGAGCACAAAACGGGGCAGCATCCTGTGCAGACCGAGGTCCAGCATCTCCAGGGGGAGCATCGCTCACAAAAGAAACGCGCGTTATCGCAGACTGCAAAATTTCCTTTACAATGCGCTGGAAAGACCCCGCGGCTGGGCGTTCATTTACCACGTTTATGTGTGAGTATGTGCTCCGTGATTTGCGTTACTGCGTGGCATGGGAATCACCCTCCTTTACCGCCAGAGATACTGTGCTGCACCGCCCAGAATGCTGAAAGTTTGAGATTTTGTCGCAGAGCGTCAGCCAAACAGTGGGGAAATATGTAAAAGTTTTGTCTGTGTAGCAAATGTCAAAGATTCATTCAGACCCAGACCGCCAAATGAGCTTTTCACAGCTGTGCATATTCAGCTGTGCATATTTCATAAACTGACATGTTGGAAAGTGTTCACGGATTATGAATGATGCATACAGACTCAGTGCACACGGTATCATTAGGCAGCGGTTTCAGCACCGGTCAGCTCCTGTAGTACCGCGTCAGTGCACTCGTGTTTGCTCTAAGCCGCTTTCAAACGAATGCGTTGCTTGCCGAGGGGGGAAACCGTGCCAGCGGTTCACGGCTACGAGATATATCCAGCTGCAGACCCGCAGCACCAGCAGTTTCAGAACCGCAGCCACAGAACCGGAAGTGAGGGGCGGAGTTATTGACAACGAGAGAGCACGGTGAGTAGTCTGTAATGATTTTGCTATCATACGTTTAATAATTATCGTATATATGGTGCTGCGGGTCTGCAGCTGGATACTATTGACGGCTACACCGGTGGCATGCAAACGGGGGCGTCGCTGGGTTCGTTGCTGTGGCACAGGGGTAGAAACGATCTGGAAAGTGAAGGCACACATTTCAGACCTTCTTAGTCTGGCTTATGAATATTAATAAGGTGACGTAACTTTCGCCTAAATGATTGGCTGAAAGGCGCAGTTCTTGAGCCCGAGCCCCAGGGGTTGTTTATATTTACACAAGACGAGTTCTTGAGTTCAAAAGTAGCTAGACAACGAGCATAATGTTATATCGAGACTTATTTTAAAAGTTGAAGTACTTTTACATTGCCATGGCGTCTTAAAAGTGGCGGTCATGGCAAAAAATTCGCATTTGTCTATGTTTGCATCAGTGTTGACAGACGCAAAAATGCTTTTTTTCTTTTCACAATATGTCATGTGTCTTATATTTTCTACTACTGTCTACTGTTTATACCAAAACCATGGTTGTCACTATTTTGGGTCGGTTGTGTATAATAAGTCAGAGTCAGAAAGTCGCTGAATCGATTCGCGATTCAGTCTTTTATTCGAACAGCTCACACTGAATCGTGTGGTGCGATTTTTTTTTCGCTCTGAAAAGTACAGGATACAGTCAGATAAGGAAAAATAGCATTGGATGAAGTGGATATTTACCTAAAATCAACTGAAACGTAACCCGAAAAGCTTACTGTATCGTTTGCTCGAAGAAAGTCTTCACGCTAACCGCAGGTAAATGCATTTCCAACCAAATGAGTATCAAAACAATACACAACACGGAAGTACCAAGTACCATGATATTACTACGGTTATTGGACATGTAGCATTTAATGTAGGCTAAATAGGCTACTGTAGTACAATAATGTAGTAAGTCTACTGTAGATGCATGCGTGGATCACTGTAGCCTACCGTTTGCTTACAAAATATGAGCAGTAAGTTACTGATGAAATGCTAGAAATGCTCATGACGAAGACTACCTGGCAACATTGCCATGATTCTGTAAGACACAGTGGTGCTAAAGTACTTTTATTGCATCTCTATTTAGATTTACATTTTTTTTTTCTGTCCAAATAATGTTATGAACTACTGTGAATCCTTATGAGGCTTTATTTTATTTTCCACTGGCCTGTATTATATTTGCACCTTAATTATCCTGCTGAGCTGTCCGTAGTCAAAAAATCTTTATGGATTGAAATTTCTGTAGTAATTTGGAATGGGAATTTAAAGAGAATCAAATAAGATCCTATTGGATAAACTGTAGGCTAGTTCTTGCGTGAAGTTCTGTATTATTTTTTGAGCCTTTGGATATTGTGTAGTCGTTATAACCTTTTTCTGTTGGGAGTTATAAAGATTTTCTTTAAATTCCTTTTTGATGTCCTTCAGGTGCATGATATTAGTAGTCATAACAGTCCTGTTTCATAACAGACTGTTTTGTTGTAAAATACCTTGTGTTTGTTTTGTGTCATGATGGAATCCACTAGAAGATTTAAGAACCGTTAAGATCCTACAGGATTGCTTTCAAATTATGACACTTACAAATCCCTCTGTGTTTTTGGCTGGAGAGATGAGATTGGTCCTGTGATTGAATCTTAAGACAAGGCGTTGCATCACTTCTTCTGTAGCCTTTTAGAAACACATATAGCTCCCAGAGTGCTCCATTATCTCAAATGTCTTTGAGATCCATTCATCTCTTTATGACACCTATAAACCAATCTGTCATAATGCAGCATCATAACCTCAGACTGTATCATGGATGCTGGAGCATGAGCTGTCTAATCTTCTGAGTGGCTGTAAATGTCTGCTCTGCTGGTCATGCAACCCTCATAGAAGACTCCCACCTGCCTGAGACATGAATGTGAGTTCTGAAGATACATTATTTATAGAGTCACCATCCTTATTTTACTCTGTCTAGTGCACACACACACACACACACAGGTTTGTTTTTGTGAAAAGTGGGGACATCCCATAGGCGTAATGGTTTTTCTACTGTACAGACCGTATATTCTATTGCCCTACACCAACCCTACCCCTAAACCTACCCCGAGTGCAGTGCAGTGTGCTGACTTTGGCCTCTTACTTTAAGTGCTTTTTCCTCTCTCTTTCACAAGCATTAAATGCAGAGATTGCACTTTGCCTGCTGTACAGACTCAGCTAAGCCTTTATTTCTCAGGCTTAATGAAAGGGGTACAAGGAGATATTTGGAAGTGGTGAACGCTTTGATATGCGAGTGCGTATTTGTGCCTGTATAGGTACGTACTGTATATGCAACGGGATTTTGCTGATGGTAGTCAGTTATTGGCAGCTAATGCAATCAGAAGGTTAAGAATATAATATTCTAGTCTAGTATGTAATATACAACTATATACACTCACCGTTCAAAACAACGAAAGTAACCCAGCACATTTTTGTAACATTGAAAGTAACCCTGTCTTTCATCCTCAACATTCACACCTATATGAACCCAGACCAAGGTACATCAGCCCATTTGGAATTCGTATAAAACCTCACTTGGAGAACATGAACATCAATTTGGACATTTTAACATCGAGACATCTGTGCCCAATACCACCTTGGAATATTAAAAAAACAATTATTATGATGAACTTGGCCCAGTATAAAAAAACAAGTAGTCATCCAGTTGTTTACCAACAGGAATTTCTGGATAAGGCATAGCTTACCATCTCATGTCCCAGTGTATACAGATGGATCAAAGCCGGACAGTCATGTGTCTGCAGCAGTAGTGATTGATTCAAAACGTTTTGGCAAGTGCATACCTGGACAAAGTTCAATCTTTACAGCTGAAGCTTTTGCATTGCTTTTAGCCCCGGAGCAAATAGAAAAAGAGCATCATCGTCATTTTTTAATTTGCACAGATTCTAAATCTTGTTTGCAAGCACTTGAGACTTTAAAAATGGATCATCCTATAATAATCAGTATAGTAGAAAAAGTGGATCTTTTAAAGAAACAAGACTTTAATATTGTTTTTTGTTGGACACATGGGATTTGCTGGCAATGAACAGGCTGATAAAACAGCAAAAGAAGCACTCCAGAATGCAAAATACCAGCAACTGACTTGAAACCGTTATTGACTCAGTACATTAATAATAAATGGCAAATGGAGTGGAATGAATGTATACATAACAAACTGTATGAGGTAAACCCACTATTGAATCAAGGTATAAACTGTTATAATTTTGAAAATCGATATGATCAGGTTGTGTATACGAGGTGTCGAATTGGTCATACAAGACTCACTCATTCTTATCTGTTGAAAGGGGAAGAGAAACCGGTCTGTGAAAGGTGTAAAAATCTTTTGAGTATAAAACATATTTTAATTGAACGTCCAATTTTAAATAATACTAGGCAACGTTTTTATTCAGAAAATATATTAATTGACATTTTTAAAAAGAATTCTCCTGGGACGATTTAAATTTTTTTGTCATGCATTAAGCTGAAAGACTCTATATAATTGTTCTTTTTACTTTTGTTCTTGTTATTATTTTTATTATATGTATGTTTTTGTATATTTGTACATATTTATTTATATATGTATATAATTTTTGAAATTATATATATGACTGAACTGTGAAATTGAAATGTTTCCTCTTGCCATGAATATAGCCACTGCTGCTGACATGGCGTTAAATCATAAATAAATAAATAAACTCACCGTTCAAAAATTTGGGGTCAGTAAGATTTAAAATAATTATATGAATAATAAATCGATCAAAACATGTGACAGCAAAGACATTTGTGATCTTACAGAAATACTATTTCAAATAAATGCTTTATTATTTCAAATAGGCCTAAATAAGAAATGTTTTTTTTCCCAAATCAATTGGTTCCAAATGTGCACCAAATCAACATATTAGAATTATTTCTGAAGGATTATGTGACACTAAAGACATACCATTTTTGCTGTATTTTTGATCAAATAAATGCAGCCATTTTTGTGAGCACAAGAGACTTCTTTCAAAACCATAAAAAAAAAAAAAATTTCAGGACCCAAATTTTTAAACAGTATTGTAATCATTAAGACATTACTTAATTGTGATTTAATGTGAATTACGATTTAATGTCACCTAATAACAAATCATTGTATGTTCTTGGTTCAGTCTGGAGAGTCTGGTTTTGAGAGAATTGTACTAATGGGGTGAATGAGATAAATCAATTACTCTTTTACCTTATTCACTGCTGACTCAAAGAATGTGTCCTTGCTGTCTCTCTGTTTGACTGGCCCATATAATCTACTCCGCTTTACAATTTCCAGATTAGACTGTGGCCATTGCCAACATCAAGAGCAATAACCAGTCTGACAAAGACAAAAGGTCTTAATGATTATTTGTTTTCAGGTTTAGGTAACTGGTTTATATTTCTTACATCTGATGTTCAGAGGTTCAGCAGTATCACAAATAGTGAGTGTGTCATAGTGAGTGTGTCATAATGCTGTATTGTTGCTGAGGTAATTGCAGTCTTACCAAGCTTGTGCTTGATGCCTCTGTGGTCAGTTTGTCTGTTTGTGAAAATCGTATTCGATTTTTCTAGTTCGCACTTTCAATGCAAAATGTTCTGGCAGCATTTAGAAAAGGCAGGTCATTCAGATCTTAGAGATTTACATATGTCAGTAAGTCATCAGCATCAGTGAAGTACAAAACTTGCATTCAGCTGCTCTTGAAATGCCATGGTTTGTCCAGTGTAGTTGTATCAATGTCAGTGTGATTTCAGGGCAAGTTTATAATAAATGGCTTCCTTATCCTCTGAAGCTACTAATTGGCCATAAAGTCCAACCCAGCTGAGAGCAGGAAGGTAAGCAATAATTTCTCATAATGTGATGTGTTTCCTGTAAGCCACGTCAGGAGTCTGATGTCACTGGTTCTGTACGACTCAGCATTTTTTATTTTTTGTCCATGCATAATGTGTAAAGATTAAATTTCCTGTGAGGTGATTTACTTTCTATTGACTTTCTAATCCTCTGTTTGCCACCTTTATTAATGCAGCCTTCATTTATTCATCTCTGGCCTCATTCCCTTTAGGACCAGTCTGTTTTACTGATCTCCTTCTGTTAGATTGTTCCAAATTAGCAGATACTTTCTGTTATGACATATAATATTAATACCTGGGGCAAGGAGCAGCCTAGTGGGGAGGATGTGTTTTGTGCCTGACACCTCTACAGACATTCAACAGCAACAGCAAAGTTTGTCTGTTTGAAATCTATACTGATATATTGAAAATGAATAGCATAGCATTATAGCATATAAGTACAGTTTCTTTATTATAATGTTTTTCTTTGCGTAATGAAGAAGTATGGAATCCTGCCTAAATTATTACTCCCTCAGGGCCAAAGACTAAATAATGTCTGCCTCGTAAAGTGAAATTGCCCACCGTAATAGAAAAAGAGAAAAAATTGTTTTGTTAAAATGTTCGATTTGAAACAAATGTCACATAAAACGAATGAATGCAAACAGCACAAGAACATGTACACGTGCAAAAGATTGAGGTTGGTAAGATCAACGCCAAACTTTCAACAAAAAAATCTTACAGACCCCAAAGGAAATTATGGAACTATAAATTATAAACATGTCTCAAAATAATTTAGGGATTCTCAGTAGCTACATCTGCAGTATTTTAAAATTATTATTATGTTTTAGATCAAATAACCTCATAATCAATTCAATCTTAACTAAGACACTGCATTTGATGAGAGCTCATGGTTCAGGAAGCAGGTTTTAGGCAAGTGTGCAGGGTGTTTTTTTTTTTGTTTTTTTCGGGAGAAAGTAGAATGAAAAGGAGACCTTTAGTTCCATTGACACCCTCATCATCTCCGACTGACTTCTTCTCTGGATGTGTTATTTTCTGCTTATTGAAGACATTGCATCAGTTATTTGAGTGCTTTCATTGATTGTGTGATGGTTGAGATTCTCTGACATTTAACTTTATCAAACAGCGCCACATCTCACAAATCACTTTGTTTGTTGCCTCTCTAACGGTGTGAATCGGGGCAAAACCACTGCAGTAAAATGTTTTGGTAGTCTCCAGGTAGCTTTGGATGTGAGTTTTAGACTCAGAGTATTTCAGGTTTATCTGTCATTGTTTTTTTTCTTCTCTCATTGTACATGGGTGTGAGGCCCAGAGAGGTTTTATGCTAATGAGACTTTCAGCTATTTTAGTCTCATTTCACTTCACTCTCCTTCTCTCTCTTCAGGGATTTATCTCTGAGTTTAACTGCAGAGTGTCAGGAACTCTCAAAGGATTCTTGCCTCGCTCAAGCCAGTATTTTTCCTCATAGATCACAAAGCCAACGATAGGCCCAAGAGGCCCCAATTCCAATTATGTGTCTGTCTAAACTCAATGTCTTTCATGAATATGCAACGACTGCTCTGTCCAAAACAAAATTATGTCAATGAATAACTTCTAATACTGAAACTTCTCAGTTGGAGCTTGTTCAGATGCTTTGATATCTCATGTGAGAGAACAACCCAGCGTTTTTTGGTTTGATTTACTACTGTCCTGTCTTGCAGGTTTCTGCTGGTGTTCTCCTGCCTGGTTCTGTCAGTGTTCGCAACGATCAAAGAACACAAGAAAAGCTCTGAGAGTGCCTTGTACATCCTGGTTTGTATCTGATCCTCATTTAACATGATTTTCAGGCAGAAGCTGATTCATGGTAGTGTTGCTGTCAGATTTTTATATCAAACACTTCAGACGTATGTGTGCACATTGTAGACATTGTAGATCACAGTAGATCCTGTTCCACATTCTAAAAGAACGTGACAAATTGGACATTATCCAGTGGTGATGTGAATTGCTGTGAACATGACACTTTATAGATCTGTTCGGGTCAGTGTAACAGTAGCCATCAAGCACTTTCATAGTGCTCTTTTAACATAAAAAGCTTGGACGTGCTGTGATGTGTGTATTTTTGATTTGTAACTATTATAGCTTTTGGCTATGTATAATCTACCTGTTACATTTATCTCATTTGTTAACAGTTTGTATAATATATTATATTATATTATATTATATTATATTATATGGCATTATATTAAATTATAACTATATATATATATATATATATATATATATATAAATAAGACAGTACAAATAAATGTCAGTAAGTGGATGTGTCTGCTGTCTGTCTAGGAAATTGTGACAATCGTGGTGTTTGGTGTGGAATATATTGTACGGATTTGGGCAGCCGGGTGCTGCTGTCGCTACAGAGGATGGAGAGGAAGGCTGAGATTTGCTCGCAAACCCTTCTGTATCATCGGTTAGAAAATCATTTCAGTTTTTTTGGTCTGTTCTGATTTTCTTCTGTAATGCACGTTTCCTCCTCTCTCTCTCTCTCTCTCTCTCTCTCTCTCTCATCTCTCTCTCTCTCTTGCTATTCTTTCTGCTCAAGAGACAATAAAATTTGTCATGAGTTATGACACTTGATACACTGAATGCCAGTGCTACAGTAGATTAATGTGAACTCCTTTAGTGCAAGATTTGAAAGAATACATAATGCCAGTGAATATGAGACTGATCCCAATCACATTACGAGAATAATTCACCCAAAAATGAAAATTCTGTCAGCATTTAACCACCCTGATGTTGAACACAAATAGAAAACATTCTTCAATATCTCTCTTGTGTTTTATTGAAGAAAGAATTCATGAGGGTGAGTGAATGTTGACAGAATAATGATTTTTGGGTGATCTATCCCTTTAAGACATTAGAAAGGAAATGATTCTAATTCTCTCTTCCTTCTTCCTTATTCTTCATATAATGCACTCAAGGTTGATGACAGTATAATTGGCTTAATCAAATAATTTTCCATATGGACTTTCCAATCAAACGGCTTCTTAAAGGATGACAGTCGTCTTTGGGAGTTCATCTGATAATTAATATACACTCTTGTTCTGCAGATATCATGGTCCTTTTTGCCTCAGTGTCTGTGTTGGCCGCTGGCTCACAGGGAAATGTTTTTGCCACCTCTGCCATTCGGAGTCTGAGGTTTCTTCAGATCCTTCGAATGCTGCGTATGGACCGCCGTGGAGGCACATGGAAACTCCTGGGATCTGTTGTTTACGCACACAGCAAGGTGACCATGCCTGTATTCATATGAAAGAATAGTACAATACATACAGTACATGTTTCTGTCCACACTGAAAGCAGAAATTCTGTGCAGTGCAACAAAATCATTGTATCACATTGTGCCTGCCTGGTTAGGACAAAATGTTAAACACCAGATCATTTGTTAAACTCACGTATTGAGTGTCTATCAATATGCATACTGTATGTATAGACCAATGTTTATGTTTGTTTACATATGGATTTGTGTGCTGAATGGGTAGTAATGTGTACTAATTGAACACAGATATTGCTGAAGTTCACATTAAGTAGGTTACTGAGTGAGCATATTTCCACCAGTCTGCCATTTGGGTCAGTGGGCAGCAAATTCATTATTATTCATTAGTTTCTATTACTGGAGAAACTATATCACTCTGTTTAGTCTGCAGCTATTAAAACTATTTAATGGCCTTAATCACCCTGTGGAATGGTTTAAAAGCAAATTTCTTTGCTGTATTCAGAGATGTACTGAATAAGAAGTTGGGACAAGACTACATTTACATTTACATTTAGACATTTAGCAGACTCTTTTATCCAAAGCGACTTACAATTGGGGGATACATAAAGCGATTCTTCTTAAAAGAGGCAAACAGATACAGGAAGTGCTTGTAATACCAAGTTTTTAGACATTGTTCAAATAAGTACACGCTAGAAAGAGAAGGAATAGATAAAGAGATAAAAAATTTTAAAAAATCTATGATGATGAAGTCAAAGACTATTTAAAATAATCTTTTCATTTATATTGTAACAATGACTCTGTTCTTTTAAACTTTGTTCATGAAAGAATCCTGAAAAATGTAGCAGTTTCCACAAAAATATTAAGCAGCACAGCTGTTTTGAACTTTTTTTTTTTATTATTAAAGAAAAGCACATTAGCATCTCAAGGCATAATACAAGTATTGCTGTTTTTAACTTTGATATAGTAAAATATGTTTCCTGAGCATCAAATCAGCATATTAGAATGATTTCTGAAGGATCATTGACACTGAAGACTGTAATGGCTGATAAAAATTCAATTTTGCCATTACAGGAATAAATTACATTTAAAATATATTCAAATAGAAAACTAATTATTATAAGTACACGCTAGAAAGAGAAGGAATAGATAAAGAGATAAAAATTTTTAAAAAATCTATGATGATGAAGTCAAAGACTATTTAAAATAATCTTTTCATTTATATTATAACAATGACTCTGTTCTTTTAAACTTTGTTCATGAAAGAATCCTGAAAAATGTAGCAGTTTCCACAAAAATATTAAGCAGCACAGCTGTTTTTAACTTTTTTTTTTTATTATTAAAGAAAAGCACATTAGCATCTCAAGGCATAATACAAGTATTGCTGTTTTTAACTTTGATATAGTAAAATATGTTTCCTGAGCATCAAATCAGCATATTAGAATGATTTCTGAAGGATCATTGACACTGAAGACTGTAATGGCTGATAAAAATTCAATTTTGCCATTACAGGAATAAATTACATTTAAAATATATTCAAATAGAAAACTAATTATTTTTCAAATTGTAATAATATTTCACAATATTACTCTTTTTACTGTTTTTGATTATAAATACTGCTATGCTGAGCATTAAAGCAGTTTGAAAAATAATCTTTATATGGCATTGCATGCAGTTATCATGTTTTATTTTAGGTTAGGAGTGCATCACATGTTCTGGATTTTCCTAACATTTCTGAATCCCTAAATGTAGGAACTCATTACGGCATGGTATATTGGATTCCTTTGTCTTATCCTGGCATCTTTCTTGGTGTACTCCGTGGAGAAGGATGACAATGCAGAGATGTTCGACACTTACGCAGACGCCCTCTGGTGGGGGCTGGTAAGTGCTAGAGCTTCATCCGAGCCCACAGTAGCCTGCTGCCTCAATCTAATCAGATCAAATGAGATGATACGACACAGTGAAATAAGATGCTGTTCATAGATCCATTTCACAAATGGACCAGTGCCATAAAAGAACTGGCTGCTCCTCTTAGGCTCCTTTGGCAGATCATTTTACTCCAAAGTGACTTATAGTAAACTAATAGTGGACATTACTCCGTAAACTGGTCTCAAGGACATGAGACTGAACTTATAACCTCTACGTGACCTTCCTAGAGCCTTACTAGGTTAAATTATTAGTATATACACAAGCTATGCCATTGTTAAGCACAATCATTTCTATTCTCTAGGTCACTCTTACAACTATCGGTTATGGGGACAAGTTTCCTGTCACGTGGAATGGGCGTCTAATTGCTGCCACATTCAGTCTGGTCGGTGTAGCTTTTTTCGCTCTTCCTGCGGTGAGTTCAAACCAAAATGACGTGTTGAGCATCTCCAGTGCCTGACTTCAGACTTGGCTCACATACAGTTGTATTTCTGCACCGTTTTCTCTGTTGCAGGGAATCCTGGGCTCAGGATTTGCTCTAAAAGTTCAAGAGCAGCACAGACAGAAACATTTTGAGAAGCGTCGTAACCCTGCCGCGGCTCTTATCCAGGTCAGACCTATAACTCTACTGTAATTCACACCAGACACATTCTGAGGAAATCAGCATTTGTAGGCCTTTCTGGTGTCTATAAATGTGCTTACTAATATCTTTCAGTTGGACTACTAATACCATATTTAGTTGATGTTGACTTTGCTATGATAAAAATGATAAATTGAGGATCATCTTTCAACTTTCACTCTCATCAGGTTTTCTTTGATTTAGATGGCTTGAAATGTTGGTGGTTTCTGCATACGGTAATGTATTACTATGGAAGTCATTTGCTGCCATAGAAGTTAATTTCAATGATTTTTTCCCCACATCAGGCAGCTTGGAGATTTTATGCCACAAATCTTTCACGGACAGACCTGCTGTCCACATGGGACTTTTATGAGCAGACTGTGTCGGTCCCAATGTACAGGTAGTCATCTTGTAGACCACTGTAACTGTAGATACTGTATTTTAATGACCCATTTCTTTGTTTGTTTGTTAGTATGTTGTTTTTCTGTTTATATTAATTCTCATTAGTGTTTTTGAATATTTTCAACACTCTTCAGCAGTTTATTGCAGTTTGATATGCTGTTTTTAAGCATTTTAAAAGTCTTTTCACTGTTCTGCCTCTACCTAAAGACTCATCCCTCCTGTAAATCAGCTCGACATTTTAAGAAGCCTGAAGGGAAAATCTGGTTTCAGGTCTGGTCATTTTACTAAAGAGCATTTTAAATATTAAAATGTAAATAATATTAGAATTATCATATCTCAGAGGGGTCTAAAGTCTGAGACCACACTGAAAATCTGGATTTTTTTTAACACGTTCAGCACTATTACTAGCTCATTAATCAAAGTGATTGATCATGTGACTCTTTGCACACATGGTCAGATGTTTTTGCTTCCAATGCTCTTTGGATCACATCATGCTTGAGAACATAATAATCAGGCTTTACACAAACTTGTAATTTTTGCGGCTGAAATGCTGATAATTTTCACTCAAATTGTTATGCTGATAATATAATAATAAAACCTATAATAAAAACCTATATTAGAAAAGAATGGGAAAAAATGAAAAAAGAAAGGCAGAATATTCACTCACTAGTTCTCTCAGCCTTTTGGCCTCCACTGTATTTGTGAATGTTATTCCTGTTTAAAATGTTTGTTCGTGGTGTTGCCTGCTTTAATCTCGTGTCTTTATTGCTTTCAACATCACATTTTTCTCTCTTTCTAAAGGAAGGACTCCCAGCTAGAAGTCACTCCAAGGTTTGTTGTCATGGATTTTCCCATAGATACTTCACTATTCCCAAATCACGTCATTCAAACACACAGATAATCGTAGTTTCAGAGCACCATCATCATTTTTCAAATGAGAAAACAGCCCATATTGCTGTGTTTGAAGTCATTTGTAATCACAAAGGTTATTCAAAGACAACCTGGTTGCACTTTATACTACAGTATCTTCAGGTGTTTTTTTCAGGGAGATGAATTAGTCAGTATCATACTGACACAGCATAATCAATGCAGTTTAAAGGTATTAATGCTGAAACGTCTCATTAAAGAAAACAATCACACATGTTTTTTGGTGTTCTGCCCTGTAAAAGACCTGCTATTGTAATCCTGTAAAATCAAGTGCAACCTGTGACTCATTAAACCAACATATTCCTTCATTTCATTCAGTATAACGACACCTACCCTGTTGAAAAAAACAGCATATGCTGGTTAGGTATGTTTTGAAACATGGCAGCTGGTTTAAGCTGGTCCTGAGCAGGAGCTAGTTGCTTAGGACCAGCACTTGACCAGCTCATAACCAGCTTAAACCAGCTCATGACCAACTAAGGACCAGTTCAAACCAGCTGCCAAGCTTCAAAACATACCTAACCAGCATATGCTTGTTTTTTCAACAGGGTAGCTCAAAATCTGTTGGATGTTTTGGGGGGTTTTAGGGGGAAATACCTCTGATTTTTGGTCCCACAGTTGGACATGGCCTAAACCATTTTTGACCACTGCTTGTATAATCTTTTCTCTCTCATGACCCACTTCAACCACATTCGCAGTAGTGAAATTTCACACAAAGACACCCTGTGTGGGTGCTGCCCGAGAAGCAATAGGTACCGTTGCACACAGATACTAACGTCTGCACGCCCATATCTCTCTCTTCAGCATTTGAATTTGTCTCTTTCCTTCCCTACTGACTTTGATTTTTCCCCTATTTCTAAATGTATTCCTTCAGTATGTACCATCATCAGCTCAAGTGAAATATTTCAACATTTTTTGAGACATACAGCATAGTGCACATTCGTGTTTTAATCTCTCGTCAGCTCAGGTGGGCTGAGAAATGATCTGCTCTCCATCATCTAAAAATGTTGTCGTGTTCGAACCAGAGAAGCAGACATTTGTTTAGCTTTGTGGTAGAGTTTTGCTTGCGGATCAACTTTCCCACTTTGCAGCTGGAAGCGCTTCCCATCGCTTTTTACCTCAATCCCACGAGAGCATCCTCCTCTGCAAGCGGCCTTGTGTTTTATTGGGGTCTCTCACTTTTTCATTTATTAATTTGGCTGTTTTTTAAAAGGTGTTTACTATAACGGTTGTGTATTTTTTCAGCATGCCCAACAACATGCATGTGTTTCATTGCTTTGTTGCTGAAAAGTTTCCGCTGTGGCAGCATGTGGGTCTGCTGTTGCATCCAGAAGTTGTGGATTGCATTGCATGACTGAGAAGCACCATTATCCATGTCTTTTCCCATGTAAGTCCGATCTTTATTAAAGTAGAATGCAGAAACGATTAATTCAGTGTTTTCTAAGGAATTAAAATGTGTTTTAATGTACAGTTGTGAAATTGCTTACAGTGTCTAATGGTTACATGTTTCAGTCATTTTAGAAATGTACATATCTGTATTTTCTAAGCACTTATTTAATTTTTTATTACATTTCAGTGTTTTCTTTTTGGTGGCTTCAATTTTTTTTTTTTCTTTTAAGAATTTTTATAAGCTGTAACATGCAAACAAGAAAATATATCAGTAAACAGTAATACGTTTTCTAGTAAATATGCTTTTAGCTGTTTAACCAATTGTATCTGATGAAATCCATCTGCACTTAGTTTTAATTTAGAATTTTCTTAGTTTTAAATGTTAATTTTTATTTATGTTTTAAATTTATTTATTTATTTGTTTATTTTGCACTGGGCGATGTAGACTTGTACTGACTTGTAGAATGGACTGATATTTAGCGACATAAATTGTCAAGCAAAAACAAATACATGTATACTTCTATATAAAAATATAATTTAAAAAAATCTAAGGTATTAAGAGTTGTTTTTAGAGAATATATACTGAATTAAGTTTTTTTTAAATCTGTTTAGCACCATTTTTTTGTTGCTTAATGCATAAATCTTATGAAAAAAGTGAGATTTATTCTTAAAACAAATGTTAATGAGAGATAGACATACAAAGTTACTTTTTTGCAGTTTATGGTCATTAATATAATTTACTGAGTATTCTCTTTTTAGCACTGGGTGGTTTCAGGAATTATTTCTGTCCCCACACTGGAAAATAGTTTAAGTGTGGGCTCAGGATGATTTGTGTTTCCTTTGCTTTTTTTGTTTGTCTTTTGTGTGTCATTGTGTCTGCTGTGCAGTCGTAAGCCCGGCTTGAAAGAGAAAGGCAGTCCCTCTAAGAGCACCGGGGGGAAGGAAGTCAAAGAGAGTCCAAGCAAAGTGACCAAGAGCTTGAGCTTCACAGAGCGGAACAAAGCAAAACACGCTTTCAGAATGAAAGATGGAGCTTCTCGGCAGAACTCTGAAGGTCAGAGAATGTTGTCATGCACACATACACAGGAATATTGGGATACACACTCTGTTATTCGGAGTGCAAGATAAATGCTGATTTTAAATACTTAAGTACATTTACCTGTACATTACAATACTAATTTACAACACTCGCTCTGGATAGGTTTCTTTTCTTCTTCTTTTTTCTTAAGTGTCAGTGTGGGACTTCAGCAGCTAGAGAGAATAGTTTGTAATTCCCTGGCACAGTACCAGATGCCACACTGGATTGCTCAATGTATTTTAGCACAAAAGATGGTATCAGTGACAGTCCATTCATTAGAATTCATAAGACGACAGGTGTGTGTTTCTATTTAAAGAAACAGCCCAACATAAAAACTGATCTGTATTTCAGGTTTAGTCCCCTTGCTGAAACACATGAAAGTGGCTTAATGTTTCAAAACATATCCGCAGAGAGTTGCAGTGGAACATTGTATTATTCTCTAAAGATTTAATAGGTTTAAAAGGTTTACAGGTGCATCTCAATAAATTAGAATGTCGTGGAAAAGTTCATTTATTTCAGTAATTCAACTCAAATTGTGAAACTCGTGTATTAAATAAATTCAATGCACACAGACTGAAGTAGTTTAAGTCTTTGGTTCTTTTAATTGTGATTATTTTGGCTCACATTTAACAAAAACCCACCAATTCACTATCTCAACAAACACTATCTTACTTCATAAGACCAATAAAAAAAAAAACATTTTTAGTGAATTGTTGGCCTTCTGGAAAGTATGTTAATTTACTGTACATGTACTCAATACTTGGTAGGGGCTCCTTTTGCTTGCTTAATGCATAAATCTTATGAAAAAAGTGAGATTTATTCTTAAAACAAATGTTAATGAGAGATAGACATACAAAGTTACTTTTTTGCAGTTTATGGTCATTAATATAATTTACTGAGTATTCTCTTTTTAGCACTGGGTGGTTTCAGGAATTATTTCTGTCCCCACACTGGAAAATAGTTTAAGTGTGGGCTCAGGATGATTTGTGTTTCCTTTGCTTTTTTTGTTTGTCTTTTGTGTGTCATTGTGTCTGCTGTGCAGTCGTAAGCCCGGCTTGAAAGAGAAAGGCAGTCCCTCTAAGAGCACCGGGGGGAAGGAAGTCAAAGAGAGTCCAAGCAAAGTGACCAAGAGCTTGAGCTTCACAGAGCGGAACAAAGCAAAACACGCTTTCAGAATGAAAGATGGAGCTTCTCGGCAGAACTCTGAAGGTCAGAGAATGTTGTCATGCACACATACACAGGAATATTGGGATACACACTCTGTTATTCGGAGTGCAAGATAAATGCTGATTTTAAATACTTAAGTACATTTACCTGTACATTACAATACTAATTTACAACACTCGCTCTGGATAGGTTTCTTTTCTTCTTCTTTTTTCTTAAGTGTCAGTGTGGGACTTCAGCAGCTAGAGAGAATAGTTTGTAATTCCCTGGCACAGTACCAGATGCCACACTGGATTGCTCAATGTATTTTAGCACAAAAGATGGTATCAGTGACAGTCCATTCATTAGAATTCATAAGACGACAGGTGTGTGTTTCTATTTAAAGAAACAGCCCAACATAAAAACTGATCTGTATTTCAGGTTTAGTCCCCTTGCTGAAACACATGAAAGTGGCTTAATGTTTCAAAACATATCCGCAGAGAGTTGCAGTGGAACATTGTATTATTCTCTAAAGATTTAATAGGTTTAAAAGGTTTACAGGTGCATCTCAATAAATTAGAATGTCGTGGAAAAGTTCATTTCTTAGATGCTTGATCCCCCCAAATATTTCATCCATGGTGAAAACGCTTTGGGGGGAATTCACTAAGAATGAATTGCATCAGCTGATAGTGTTTTTATTTTTTAAATTATAATTTTTTTGCACATGCTACTGCATTTGTATTGTTTAGTATCTGATTCACTACAGGAACTGCAAATCAGGCAACAGTGCAAACGCCTGAATATTTCATGCTAAATGAAATTTGCACAGGAGCATTTGCTGATTTAGCATGTTTGCCCTGGCAAGACTGACAATTAAACTGGATTTTCAATGGTTAGTGAATGAAATGTATTTTTTTTCCCACTAAAATACCGCTTGCTACAGTGTCACAGTTGTTAAGTGAATTCGCCCCTTTCTGTTTCTCTCATGACATGTTTTGTGCTCTTGGCATAACTCTGCAGTGCTCAACTTCAAGTGCTTTTTAATGAGGTGTAAGCAAATCTCCCCCTCTCCTAATGTAAAATAAGCCTAATATAAGCAAAACCATGTGTTATACAGTTGCATGGTTGAAATCATTGTCATCTTTGACCATCTTTCTCTATTTCTCTCTCTCTATCTTTCACCTTTTCTCTCTTTTTCTCTTCACATTTTGGCAGCGATTGAGGGCTTAATCAGTAAGACTTTATGTTGTCCGGGGCTGCATCTCTTTAGCACTAGTCCAAAAAAAAAAAAATTCTCAACGCCAGTCTAAAGAAACACTATGCATGTTTTAAAAATAGCTCCTTAATTACTGAGCTGCAGCATATCTTTACAGATCTGCCCATCATCCAACACTCTCTGTCATGAACGCTTGGCTGAAAGTTTCATCTCACTTGAAGCATCACACAAAATATGAATTTCTTCAATGATGCTTGGCTAGTTTTTACAGCAGCTGTATTAGCCTTATCTGTCAGCCATATGACGGTGAAGTGTGATAGTAGAGCAAAGCAAATGTTACTCATTTGTCTGGATATCTGTCTCATGCTCATCCCATGACAGAATGTGTTCCATGAAGGTGTTAATGAAACACTTTGCAACTTACACTTTCCATCAAGTACTTTGCACTAACCTGCATGACAGAATTTCTCAGTTTATGAAGGAAACAAGTTTGTTTCCAGAAATCGGTCTTGTGCTGTTTCAACTAGCTGGTTGTTATGTAATTTGAATAGGATATGCTTTTTCGGCTGTCACATCCTCATTCATATGGCATAAGGATGACACATGGTACTAATGCTTAAGCTTTTTTTGTCTTAGCTTTTCATGTTAACCAGCGGTTTTCAGGGGGTTGAAATTTGCCCGATTGCTAGATTTTGTTAGGTGCACAAAAGTTTCTCTCACATGTGCTATTGTGATAAATGCTCAGGCTAGCAGGTTCTGGTAAGTGCTTCATGCATGAGTAACACTATTGTTTAATACTTTGAAATATTAAAGCATGTCTGAAGCTTTTGACTAATGCTGACAAAGTGATCATGAGATTAAGAGGGATATCAATTTCACAGACGCAGAAATTTTTACTATTTTTCATCTATTTTTCCCCCCGGAGCACTTCTGAAGTGTGGAATAAATTAATTTCAATTTAGAAAATCTCACTTGTCATTTAGCATTTACTTTTTTCCAAAGTGTATAATAAATAAAAGGAAAGTCACTTTGGGGTAATTTGTAATTTAAGTGCCTTACTCAAGGACATCCTCTGATTTGATGTGCTTAGGGATAGTTCTCCCAAAAATTGAAATTGTCATCATTTATTCAACCTTATGTCGTTTCAAGCCTGTATGATGATCTATAATATTTTACTCTAGCAATATCACATGAGCAACTATTGTACTGAATTTCAGCATAGCTGTGCATAGCCTTATTCCTACAGCTAAAATACAGTCATGCTGATTTTCAGAACACCGTCATCATTTGCAAGTGTGATATTGATTTTATACAACAGTTCTGTAAATAGGACGTTATTTCAAGTAGGGCTGCACGATTATCACAAAAATCATAATTGTCGATTATTCCTTTGAAATTGTAATTGCGATTATTAATTTGCGATTAAATGAATGATGTTTACACCTTTGTTTGAAGCAACTGCATGCCATATTTTTATATGAAAATAAACAAGCTGAAAACACTAACTGAAAAACTTTTATTGCTTTTCTATAGTATTAAGCCTCAAATGTCAACTATACATCGGATTGGTTTCTCTTTAAATAAAAAGGTAAAAATATGCATGGTATTATAATGTAACTTCACACAACTTCAACTTGATGCTCTGGTTGAGAATGGCGGTAACGCAGGCAGAGTGATACTAACATTGACAAGTTGCACTGCTGTTGGACTACAGTAAATATCACTCTTGGAACGCCGCTCAGCCAATCGAATTCAAGGACTGGAACTAACTGTTGTATAATGTGGAGTGCCTTTAGCAGTTTATCGAGCATGTCTGCCATGGCAGATGTTTTCTGTAATCTTTAATCTTGTCAAAGGGCTGTTCTTCGTTAACATTAGGACTCTTTACATTGGGAGTTTTGTGTGTTGTAGAGGCAAGTCTTCCAGACGAGTTTGGGGACGACAAGGGTTTCCACTGCGAGTTTGTGCCGGATCTTTCTCCGGGACTCAAGGTCACCATCAGAACAATCTGGTAAGAGGCAGCAATCTCCAGACTAGAAAAGACTAGGGGTAGAAATATTTGCTCTCACAACAATTAGGTATAATTATAATTATTTTTAAAAACAAAACTTTTATAAATAACTAAATACATTTTAATTTATTTTAAACATTTTATTTTTTAATGATTCATAATTGTTTAAAAATGCTGAAAAGACTAATTTAACTGGTGGGACAATCAAATTATATATATTATATTATATGTTTATTATATGATCATTTTCAGATATGTTAAAAACCCTAATTAAAGACCTCTTCTGTCTTTCCCAGTATTATGCGGTTCCTGGTGTCTAAGAGGAGATTTAAAGAGAGCCGTAGGCCCTATGACGTGATGGATGTGATTGAGCAGTATTCAGCAGGCCATCTGGACATGCTGTCACGCATCAAAAACCTTCAGTCCAGGCAAGACTTCAGTCTGTCTAGAACAAAAGAATCACATCACAAAGTTTTCACCATTGTGGTAACCTTCTAACAGGGACAGGATCCACCTGCTTCATTAGTCAATCAGTATTTGTCAAGAGCTGTAGCTGGAATGTGAGCTGCACCCTCTGGTGGTCACTATTTGATATTACAAACATAAAAATAAAAAAAACAGTCTAAAGCAGGATGACATACTGTATTTCAACACTGCTTGATCAAAATCACATTCACAGTGGTTTTATTTTCTGTCACATTCAAAATTATTTGAATTCCGATTCACTCCTCTTCTCTCAAATAAGCCTCATATATGTTGTGAAATAACATCCACACATATTCCAATATATTCCAACGGCAAAAACCATTTCTATCATACATTTAAACCTGAAACGCTGTTCCTAGAAGTGGGTGAGAACAGACATGTATGGAATATATTCTTTCTTATTAGTCGACGGTCCTCGCTGGGGTACAAGGAGTGGTTTCCATGTGTTGCTTGATGATGCTTTGTATCCATGTTCTCTCTGTGTACTTTGCCAGGATAGATTTGATTGTGGGTCCCCCTCCCCCCTCGACCCCTCGTCACAAGAAGTACTGGAACTAAAACTAAAATAGATAACTAATACAAATCAAACTAATCTAGTTCATCAGTAATATCCATGTTCTCTCTGTGTACTTTGCCAGGATAGATTTGATTGTGGGTCCCCCTCCCCCCTCGACCCCTCGTCACAAGAAGTACGTAATCATTCACCAATGACGTTCCCAGGCTGAATGGGTTTATTATTGGACAGCATTGTATTAAAAACTGCAGTGTCATGACAGTTAAATGACTGAAATCATGAGGGGAAACTTATCACTAACTGGTGCAGTAGGATTGTTTCTTGATTGGTTATTCTGTGTTCACCTTGAGAAAGATTTACATTTTGGATGGATATAATTATCCATTAATAATTCACTGCTTTAGAATTGAGCATATGAAAAGTTCTTTCATTAAATTTTTAATAAAAAGTGTTTTTGCTGTACAATAATACAACACACTATGGTGTGACCATGCAGCCTGTTTACCGGGGGACGGATGCAATTGTGCATGTTGTTCCAGGCTTTAAAGAAGAGAGAATAAATTAAATGTACAGTGTGTAACACACAAAGCATCATAAGGCATGGAACCAGGTAACATTTTGAAATAATTTTTCATTTATTTCCCCACATTATTAATTATAGAAGTCAAATTGCCTGCCATTGGTGCAGAATGTTTAAAAAACAATGTTGAGAAGCTACTTTAAGGATGCAAAATCTTTCTGAGGATATCATTTATAATTGAATCCAAGACATTTTAGTGGGTTTTTGAATAAATGAATATGAGTCTCAATTGAGATGACAGTACCAAACTATATTATCATTAAGTAGACCAAACATGCAGTGCAGGGACTTGAATTGGTTATTTTATTATTAATTTACATAAACCACCTAATCGAACAGATTTTGCGAGAATGATTCAGACAGTGTTATTATAGTATTAGTTATTTTAGTATTTATATACTATTGTTGCTTTTATTGCTATTTAGAATTAGCTTTTTATTTTTGAATGTTCGGTTGAATTATAATTTCATTATGTGCTTTTGCCTCTTTTTTCAGTTTTACTTCAGTTTAAGTTTTAGTTAACAATAACAAAACTGATTCTGACCTAGTTAAGCAGAATCATTAAAGCCTTTATGCCCTAAAAAAATAGAATGATTTAATTGAAAGAATCACACTTATAGATAAGACCTCTTAGGATAAACGATTCACTAGAATAATCAGATTTTCATAATGAAAAATATAGTTAAGTGAGTTTTTTTCTTCATTTTTAGTGTTCTCCCCAACACTGCTGTCAATAACTGCAAAGAAAGACACTCAGATGTGTTTTCATTGCAGTATTGTGAGCATTCATCTCAGTGTAATGCTGTACCACATATTTGTTTAAAAGAGTCATCTTTCCAACGAGATTCCCAAGTCCCAGATGAATGCATGCCGATTAACAACGTTACAGTATTGCATGCAGCATGCAATATCGCATACACTCACTTTCAGCAAATCAGGCTTCAATCATTTTCCCTCTTATTTTAACCCTGCTGTCCTATGTTTGCATTCGCATGCTCAAGTTCTCCTCCACAGAGCTAATTTCTGTTAACTTGACACGGTACAGTGCACAGTTAACCACTGTATCTCAGTGTGGATGAGGGTGTATTGACTATGTGTCGAAGTGATGGTCTATTGGATCACTAGAGTGGATCAGATTGTGGGAAAGGGAGCTGCACCAGGAGAAAAGGACAAGCCCAAAAGCGACACAGAGATGGCTGAGGACCCAAGCATGATGGGACGTCTGAGCAAGATGGAGAAACAGGTGAAGCATGTTACGTCAAGTTCATTTGGTGTAGAGTTGTGCACTCTTAAAATAAAGGTTCATTATTGGCATCTATGGTTCCATAAAGAACCTTTAACATCCATGGAACGTCTTCATTCAACAATAGTTCTTTATAGTGAAATTAAAAAAAAAAAAGTACTAAAAACTAAAAGAAAAAGACAAAAAAATGAAAGGTTCTTTGGGGAACCAAAGATGGTTCTTCTATGTGACCCACTTTTGTAACTTTTCTTTTTAAGAGTGTATATGTCAGAGCTAAAGGGCCTCGTTGTCTCTCCTTGTGCAGGTGGGGGCAATGGACCTCAAACTCAACTTTTTGGTCAGCATGTACACCACCCATATGGGCATCCCACGATCTGAGACCGAAGCCCTTCTGGGCTTTAAAATCCCTTACCCTGCTCCTCCTTACCACAGCCCTGACGATAACAGTGAGAAAGCACATAATGAGAAAGAGGATGAGAATAAAAAGAGCATGTCCCCTCTCCATCCCGGTCTCAACGGGACTCCCACCGACAGCCAATGTCGGCCCTCTACCTCATGGCATCAGCAGGATGACCATCCCCTCAGTGTGCCTCTCTGGAACAACAGCCGAGGAGTTTCGCCGATAGGCACAGACGACCCCTCGCTGTACCGCATCCCGCCTCCGCCATTCCACGAGAACGGGGATAACAGTCGCTCGCGTAGGTCCAGGAGACCCGTTCAGCAGCAGGCGGCCGTCGAGAGCGACACGTCCCTCTCCATTCCTTCAGTGGACCATGAGGAACTAGAGCGCTCTTTTAGCGGCTTTAGCATTTCTCAGGCCAGGGAAGAGGATTACGTGCCTCCGGTGGGTCTGGGGCTTTTTGGTGGAGGCGGCGGGATGCTGTGTACCCGTCTCAGGCCTTATCTGGCCGAGGCGGAGTCGGATACGGACTCTGACCTGTATACGCCTGGAGCGCCATCCCCTCTTTCGTTTACAGGAGAGGGGCCTTTTGGTGACAGGATGTGGCCTGGTCTGAAATAGTTTGGAGTTTGTTGTGCGGACCAGTATCCTGGATGTAGCTGATGGATGTGTATCTGGCCATTTAAACTTGTCGGAGTGAATCATTGTCAATCTCAAAAACAAAAATATGGGAGTAATTACCGACTGCATTGATGCGACAGCAGCGAGAATGAATCTTAAACATTGCAATTTAAAAAAAGACCCCAAACATAGAGGCTAAGGATGTGTGCATTCACAAGCGGAAAAGATTGTGTGTATTCAAGTACAGGCATGGATCTTCCAAACAAAAAAAACACCTCTTCTTTATTAGTTTGCGTAGTCACCACAGCTAATGCAGTATCAAATACACTTTACCTTACAACTATAATTTTGATTCATGAGATATTTATTTATTTATTTATTTATTAGCAATGTCTTTTCCTGAAATGCGTTATGAGACTGTTATGAAAACGAGTAGTTAATCAGGGCATGTGTTCGTAGTAAGCATTTAATTAACATTTTAAATTGAAAGGTTCGTTTGGAGAAAATAATTTCAGCCAAAGAAAAAGACGGCAGAAAGCTGAGCATGCCTTACAGGTACAGGTACTTCTTCCCTATTACATTTCTCATCTGTAGGATAGAAAGATTAATTAATTTTTTATAGCTACATTTAAAGTCAAAGCACCTACGGATAAAGACGCGTACTTTTGGAGGAACTATTAATATTTGCAGGAACCCTGGTGATGGTCAGGGGAGAAATATCCATTCTATTGTATGCAATCGGTTTTAATTTTAATAATTGGTAACTTGCACTATGATGTCATGTTTTATGCTGTAGTGAAGAAGGCACTGAATAATTATCAGACCTAAAAAAATACATTAAATGCATGGCATGTTTATGGAATATAGCTTGTTGACAACCTAATAGAATGACAAATGAGATTAGAAAGAAATGGCAATGAAAGAAAGCCCCTTTAACTGCAGTCAGATATAGTCAGGGATAAAAGAACTGAAAAGGTATCAAAAGTATTTATTTGTTTTGTTTTTTTAGGTCAGTTTTACTCTGAAAGCACTTGTTTGTACAGGATTCCTGTAGGGCCCAGAGACCATGTACATCTGCAAATGTATCACTTTTCCTAATAAAAAGGAGGAAGATTCATCTATGTAGATGTGGTTTACATAAGAAAACAGGGAAAACCATGTTAAAAGACAAACATTTTTCAAAGCTGTATTTCAAAGCGCTGTTCAAACATTACAATAATAGGTTGCATTCTGTAAGGAAATAAAGTTGGTTTTATCTCAATCTGCTGGTTTGTCTGTTTCATGAGATTTTGCATGGCCTTGTGCAGTGGTTTCTCTATCATACTTGCAGAGGCCTTGATATTTATTTTGGGTTTTGAGTCATATTGAATATCCAAGATCCATGTGAATTCAGTAGATCCAGTCCAGGGTGTCTGTGGCCCACCAGTAAGACAGCACACCCACCGCTGTCACTAGACTCACTGCTAACACTGACTGCAGCAGGACAAGACACTATAGAGAGATCAAAACAGAGTTCGGTCACAGTCTGAACTGTTAGGTTAGATTATTGGCTTTATTAATGCTGTTGAGCTTGAGGCTGATACATTAACTTGAATGGTATTTTTGTACATTTTGAGCCAATTAATATTGACCTTATTTCTTTTGGGGTGTTCCTTCAGCTTCTTGTCTGCCTTTTGTAAACCCTTTGGTAAGACTTTGTACCTTCCTGTGTACAAGCGTCTCTCATTTGGTTCATCAGAATCACTTTGGTCCTGAAACATGTGGATAGCAGTAATACAATGACCGGGTTACTATTAGTTGATCATTTTGTTGTATCCTAGATGATCTGATGTTCTCACCTCAGTCTTCAGGATGCTGGCAGTGTCATCTTCTGTGTTTGATTCCTGTTCACTGCTGCAGGACAATATAAAATGCAAACTTACACATCTGAAATATGAATGATATTTGAAGCTGAATTAAATCCATCTTACCTATCATTATCTTCCTCGTTTTGAGAAGATTGTTGGTGAAACCTTAACATAACATTGTGGGTCCCGTCTGTTACTGCTGAGAGAAATGTACACGTATATTTACTCATTTAGCAGGCATTTGTATCTGAACCTATGATCTTGATACTAACGTCATGCCCTAACATTTTAGCTAGAGAAACAATTTTCCCAGCAATACACTGGGATTTAAAATTTTTTATAGGGGAATTGAAAGTGTCTATCTATCTATCTATCTATCTATCTATCTATCTATCTATCTATCTATCTAATTTCGTACCGTAAATATATTAAAACAATTTTTGATTGGTAATATTCATTGCTAAGAACTTCATTCGGACAACTTTAAAGGCAATTTTCTCAATATTTAGATTTTTTTTTCGCACCCTCAGATTCCAGATATTCAAATAGTTGTATCTTGGCCAAATATTGTCCTATCCTAACAAACCATACATCAATGGAAAGCTTATTTATTCAAATCTCAATTTCGAAAAACTGACCCTTATGACTGGTTTTGTTGTCCAGGGTCACATATATACACAGAGCCATTACTCCAGTCTTCAATATGTTGATTAGGGGCTCATTTCTTATCATCATCAATGTTGAAAATAGTTAAACTAATCATGATTAGTGTAATTTCTATAGAAACATGGAAATTTCAGCACTTACCCTCATCTTGCTCCTCTTTAAAAGACTCTCCATAATATCTGTTACATGCTTCAATTCTCGCTTGTTCCTGCTCCATATCCCTCTCTATTTCAATTTTCAGCTTCTCCAAGAAATCATCATCGTCATCACAGATCACCTTACTTGAGTTCATTTTAAAGAACTCTTCTTCCTCATTAATATCACGGTCATAATCATCAAGCTTCATGTTGTCCTCATCCATCAGAAAGGTGCTGATATTTTCTCTGATGTCTGAAACTTCTGAGGGTTCACGGCTGTCTTCTTTGTTGCTTTGGTCTTGTTTGATTGAACTGGACTCTGGAGGATGCACCTCACTGATGCAACCATTTGTGCTTGGTTCCTCTTCACTGCTGTGTGGAAAAAACACATCCAAATCAAATTTATGAGCTTGTATGCTGCTCTAAAGTATAAGCTATGTACGTAACACAAAACACTTTACGTGTGAAGTGTCAAACTTTGAAATCTGTCTTACCTGTAACTATCCTCCTCATACTGAGAGGATTCTGGCTCCAAACAAAATGTCACTTTGTGGCTTCTCGCTGTTGTTGTTGGGAAAGAATTTACCAAATTTTAAAATTGTCCTAATAAAAAATGTGATAAAATTATTATTATTATTATTTGTATTAGCATGTTAAGATGGTTCACAAATGAGCATTTACCCTTGTTTTCCTCTCCTTCGACAGGCTTGTAGTATCTGTTAAATGCTTCAATTCTTGCCTTTTCTTTCTCCCAGTCCCTCTCGGTCTCCTCTCCGTCATTCTCCAGCTCTTCCAGGAAATTGTCCTCTTCATCACAGATCACCTCTTCTCCATTAATGTCCCAGTCATACTCATCAAGCTTCAAGTTGTCCTGGGACCAAAACATCCCAGGTAACAAAGTATTGATATTTTCTCCCATGTCTGAAACTTCTGAATGTTCAGTGTTATGTTCTTGGTTGTTCTGGTCTGTTTTCACTGAAACAGACTCTGATGGATGTGACTCACCCACACTTATGTTTTCAGACGAATCCGTTTCAGTAGAACCTTTCATTACAGATGCTGGAATGCTTGATAAACCTTCTACACTACACATCTCTGGTTTCTGACTATCTTTGACCACCCCATCCACTACTTCATGCTCAATACTGTGCCAGTCTGTAGCAAAGTCCTTTGTGAAGGTGTGCTCTTGTTTCTGGAGAGGTGCGTTTTTGTCCTCTGAGACTGTATGTGAAATGAATTCAGGTATATCTTCTTGGTTTTTGCAGTAGTCACCATCACTGCTGAAATCACTATCGTAGTCGGGCTGCTCATTCATGTAGCATTCACTGGAATTGGATTGGAAATTCTCAGAGAATCCAAAATCAGAACTTTCCCCAATGTTTGAAATCTCACGGTGATATCCAGCATCTCTAAAACTGCCCTGCTTTGTCTGGAACAACATGCCATCATCAGATTTCCCAGTTTTTGCCTCCACATACAGATCCTCATTCTTGACATAAGTGAACATGTCTGCAGGATCTTTCTTTTGGACATCATCATCATCAACACTGTAAGTCAGTAGAGGTTCTTCTGGGTTCTTCGTCTCATAGGAACAACCTAGGCCTACAGCCTGCACCTCAACTAGATTGGTGTCTGTGTGATTGGGTTGTCCACCCTCATGACCTTCACTGCTGTCCCTACTGTCACTTTGAGACAGATCAGAGGGATACTCTGCTAAACCTTCCTCGTCTCTCTCATGATCTTCTTCTGTAAACTCTTTCATGTCATCCCCAGACTGGACCTCCACTGATGCTACTTTCCAATCTTGCAATGTTGACTGTATGGCACTAAAACGATTGAGCTGCTTATCATCTGGTGCATGCTGCAGGACATGTTCCTCGGTGCTATCTGGCTCCATTCTTTCCTCTTTTGACGTTGAGCTTTCATTTTCAGATTTATCCACCATCTGGTAGGACAGTAGATGAGATGTGGTCTCCTCCTGAGTCCTTGTGCTCATTGTTTCCAGACCATAGTGAGCTCCTTTTGGAAGAACCATTTCCAGCACACTGACATCTTCAGCTTGTTCCTTGCTCATTTGATGGATATCTTCATGTATCCCAAATTCATTCTCTCTGCAATCCTCTTCATGCAAGCTTAATTGCTGGTTTTGGGTTTGTGTCTTATTTTCGACTGTATCGTTGTCATCCCATGAGCCACAAAGCGTAGATCCTGCCTTCATGCTTTGTTCATCTAAAGAGAAGTTCCTATTGTTCTCAAAACAGTGCTTAGGTTCCTCTTCCCTATTGGTCCACTCTAAATCTATGTCAGAATCAGATCCACTGGATTCTCTGTGATTGTCGTCCTCCTCCATGCCTGGCTCATTTTGAGGTACATTAACGCTGTGAGCTGTTGCTGTGTCGTCATCAAAAATTAGATGCTCAAAGTTTGTCTCTGTTTTTATTTAAAAAAAAAAAGGAGAAATACACACATCAGTACTAATTACACTGTATGAAAAAATCTGTAGAAAAACGGATAATATCCTGGCAGAAAATTACCAGTACCTTTTCTGTTAAGTTTGCGGACATTTCCTTCAACTTTAAAACACAACACAATGCAATGCGCAATTCAAAATATGGGTAAAACACCTGTGAAAAATCAATACAGAAAATTCCTTCATGTTAACATTGTACATTGGGCCATATTTTTATGGACTATTCTTAGTGTGTGTTGTTAATTAGGTAACATTTTATTCCTCAAGTCAGAATATTTTATGGAATACCACAGTTTAGCAGTGAGATCATATGATATGCGCAATTGGCTACAATTTTTTTCCTGCTTCATTAAATAAAAAGTGTTATACAAAAATCTTACCTGGGAATGCATCCAGCAGAAAATCAGCAATGTTTTGATCCATCTTGTTTTTGACACAACAGGAGGTGTAAAGTATTTAATTTCATCCCATACAGACAAAATCAGATTCAAACATGACAGACACTCTGAATGTTTTACCACTTGACAAAATGAGAGTGTGTGTTGCGTACCGCTTCGTGTCATAGCTGCTTCCTGTTCAAACAGGGTCATGACAACAAGAACATCAACACAAACAGCACAGAACTTAAGTTACTAAACAAAAATAAACAGCTACATGAACACGCAATTTAAATCAACATTGTTAAATATAAATATCAAAAGTTAACCTATCAAATATGTCAAGTTATGTTTGCTTGATTAATTAATTACATCTTACTTTTGTGTGTGTGTGTGTGTGTGTGTGTTAGTGCAGCAGGAACGCAGCCTTGTATGACATTTTCTAGACTGTGGTTTGAGAAGCACAACCACATCATGTCTCCTCTAAATTGATGCATCCTCTGCATGAGTTGCACAGTAATTTTATTCAAAACGCTGCTGTCTTTCCATCAGACAATGTAAAAAGCTTTTAAAATTAGCGAGATGCTCGGTATCCATTCTTAGCGGTTTCTTTTTTAGTGAGCCACTGTAGTGCTGAGAGTTTTAGTCAATTTTATATTGTGAATTATTTAGTTACATGACAGAATGAAAGAACATAAGAGCATAGCTTCTACTCCTCTTGATCAAAACAGTGTAAGGAACTGACAAAATATGAGCTGATTTAAATGAGAAAAGACCCCTCCCTTATTTATATATGACATTGTGTTTATTATTTAATCTTCACTATTAGCAACTTCAAATACAGGACAGTGTAGCAGAGCACCAAGCCACCATAAATCAAAATTTATTTAAAAAATAATTTGTATATATAATATTAATAAATGATATAAAAAATGTTTTAAATAGTGTAGTAAACAACTTGTTTTTCCAGAAACAGCATAATAAAATATAAGTAAAAAAAAAATTTCCATTATCTATTCACATTTTCTTTCTGTGGTATCAGAACATTTCTAAACATCATGTATGTGTTCTGCATGACAAAATGTACACAGTAAATGTGTGTAATAATTGTCCATGCTGCACTTGTAGTTCTGGACATTGAACCAGTAAATTATCACAGTATCAGAGCAATAATGATATACTATTATTGATAGCCTACTTTGTAGGTTATATTCACAGATATCTATTATTTCACAGTTCATGGCGCAGAAAGTAGCGATGGTTTGCTTTCAAATCCACCTCTACAGGATAGTGGTCACTGACTTCCAAAGCCTAGGTGCAAAACAAAAAAGAAAAATAAATTTTAAACATTTTTGATGAATTTTTACTCATTTTTATGAATTAACTTATGAATTGTTTTGCAATACTGTTTACTGTACCTCTTCCTCAGATAGACTGAATTCTTTTTTGAAGCTGAATGGTTGAGCAGATTCCGGAACAATTCCAGAAATGAGTTCTTTGCCATGAATAATAATCCTAAAAGGGGTTTTCACAAAGATTTTACTGTTAGACTATCTAACATGCCATTGTGAAACTGGTAACTGTAGTTTAGGCTGGGAATGCTATAGAGTGCAACAGGAATGAGTCCTAAAACCTGGAAATAAGCAACTTCACTAGTCCACTTTTAAAACCTCTTTGTGTTTATAATCACACTCTTGCTAACTATTCTCACTCAAACTTGTAGATGGTGGTGGCGTTGAAGTCATGTGACCGTGGTGTAGTTCGTTTATAGCCTAACTTTAGCTTTTTACTTCCGATGACTGTATTACGCCTTTAAAAAAAAAAAAAGTCGTGTTAATTTGTGAACATTTTCTTGTGTTTTTTTTTTCCGGGAGTTTATTTTCTGCAATAATCCAAAACTCAATGCAAAAATCCTATTGGCTTTTTGTCTAGAAAACTGGTGTAATGGTAACTTCTGGTTTGGCCTTCAAAATGACGTCATCCTTGTAGCACTCTATTGTTCCTCTGGTTACTGATGTTGGTTTGTTAAGAAAGTAAGACCTGTCATAAGCGCAGCATGTTTTTTCACGCACTGTAGTGTCTTGTTCATCTCTAATTAACCAGTGGAACTTTGGGTCACTCCTGAGACGCACGCTTTTCAGTCCTTTATTGGTAACATAGCTGCAAGCTGCATTTAAGTCCCCCAGAAACATCACATTCTAGATAAGAAATGTAAATAAAAAATGATATACAATCCAGGAATGAATATGCAATCTATCGTTCTATCTAGTAAAACATATCTGTATATGAGTTTGGTGTACCTCAGTTTTCCATTTCTTCCTGACTGTTTGGAAGACCTCATACAGTGCCTCCATTTCTTTCATTGCACTCTTAGGACAGGTGTGCTGACCAATGAGGGCAAAGTTCTTCACCACTGTAAGATAATACAACCAATCAGATTCAATATGTATCTGAGATAATTATTTTGCTGAAATGTGCTATTTTATTTCCTGGTACTAGAAATGCTCCGTGGAACATTTATGTGACGTACAGGTTGTGGGAGAATGGATCCATATGATGAACGGCTCTCTAGCGAATACTGCGCTCTCATTGAACTCTGGGTGCTGGTATTGCTCTTGCACCTTTACCATGTCTTTTCTGTGAAGACAACAGGCTGGATGAGTTTATTCTTCTCACTCCTAGTGTTTGCAAAATTCCGGTAAGTTCACAGAAGTTCACTTACACTGTGTTTGTGTTAGTGACATAACACCCATTATAAAAGTTTCATTACCTGTAAATATACACATACTGCTCTTTATATGTTTTCTTCCCCATTCTTTTACTCTCTAAATGTGTGTAGATGTGAGATTTGTCAAACCTGGAGGAAGGAAAATAAAAACATTGTTTTGGATATTATACATTATTTCATAGTCATTAATTCATCAGTGAAATGCTGTGAATATACCTGTTCAGGTTCATCAACAGTGCAGATATGGCTTCACCTCTAGAATCACGAACCTCCTGGATCAAACTCAGGTCACAGCGAGAAATTATCTAGAAATTTAAAAATGTTTCTAGAAATTCAAGTATTTAAAGGCATTTTTTAGATTTCTAATCATATTCTCAAATATTCTTTGCACCTTTATCAAAATCTCCATAACTCTCTAATTGCTGGCCTTTGCTTCCCCATAGCTCTGGATGTTGAAGGCGCAGATCTTCAGTGAAATTACAGACGTCCACAAACATAATCCAACAAAACATACCAGAAGAGGCGACCTCATTTATCAGAACTCCTAGAAATACACAAAGTTTCATTAATCGAATAGAACAACACTACCTATTTATGTCTTTTTAGATAGTGTAATAGTATATATAGCATATACTTTAATAAACCTATGTTGTGTAAATGAACCCATCTTCTTGTGCAGCCACTTATGTTAAAACACCTCAGGCCTACATACTGTATGTGTCACACTGTAGTATTACACTTCCAGTTTTACATCATGTTCAAGCTGCAATTCATCTATCAGAAAGTTCCTCTGTAGTTTTAAATCTGTCAGACAAATGCATTTCCGCAAAAGCATATAAAATAACTCACCCTTTATGATGGCTGTCAAGCTATTATCACTGTTATAGAGCTGGAGTGAATGTTTTAATGGGCTCTGGTTATCTTTACACAGGAAACCATGGTGAAAAGCAGTGTTGGGCAAGGGGAGGGGCAGCGTGTGAATGTGTTGAAACAAGCTGTGTCAGATCTCCATTAATGTGTAGGTCAGTCTGGAACGCTAAAGAGAGTGACCTGTCATGACAATGTGCTTTTGCAGCCATTCAACGCAACAATATTGTCCTTGTATACTCAGTGAGTGCTAACTGAAAGAAGTTTACATTACCCTATCTGGAAATTACCTTTTGAAATCATTCAGTAAAAATAGAGATACAGTTCAAAATACAAATGTTACATGTTTAATACTAATGTCAAAATGCAGATCTTAGTTGTATACAGTAAATTTATTCCAGGCTTGATCTGTTGATCTACCATTGTGTTTGGATGTTTAAATGTACCGTTTTCCAATAATGTACCGAATTCTAATAATCAGTTATAAACTGTACAATTCAGATACAGATTTAGGTATTAAAACTAGAAATTCATTATAACATTTTGTAACATGACACTAGTATTTACACAGGCAGTTTGGTCTGTTTTAGATACTAATACAAAGAACCATTAAAAAAACAATAGAGACATTATATGTGGCTAACATTAAAAAAACATTCTTGTACAAAAATCAATTAGAAATGTGAAATAAAAAATAAATATAAACAAACAAAATCTCTAGAAGACTCTTGGCTTTGCTCTTTGCTCTCATCACACAGGTCTAAAGCAGGCTCCATGCTTTGCTGAAGCTTTCTGGATGAGGTAGTCCTCCATACGCTGTTCCAGGACAGAGTAAAACTGGCGGAGCTGCTCTCTGGCAGGTGGATGATAAAAGCACAGGGCTGCCACCAACACAACCATCAGAAGCAGTAAGAACAGAAATATACAGAGCCAGGACCCACAACATCGACTCTGTTCAGGGAGATAAAGGTGGAAATGATTTATGGTGTAAATGTGCAAAGAAACCAAATTTAAGTGTGGAGAATCTTGATCTTAACCTAATTAACTTCATTTTGAAATCTGTCAGAATTCGTGGTATTCAAAAATATATTCATCCGAGTGCATACAAATTCCAAATGATAAGAAAACCAGGCTGAAACTAGACCTATAGTCACACATGGCTGTTATTTTGGTAGAATCTCACCCTGCTGTTGTTCTGGCGTGCCGTCAGTATGTTCAGTTCTTCTCTGCATTGGGTCAGTCGGGACTGATAGCTGTAACACTCTTGCTCCAGGGCCTCAAGATCGGCCTGCAGCTCCATGCACTGCCATAGCAACCGGGTAACCAAGACAACACTATGTTAAACTATGTCTTATGTTCATGTATAGAAAAGGTTTTCTCAAAGAAAGGAAATACTATTTACAACTGAATAATTGTTTTGTTGTTTTAATTTTTTATTTTATTGCCCCCCCCTAAAATAGTGACAATCCAAGTATGATCACCTCAGTGCACTGTTAGAATTTCACTGCTAAACTACAGCTTATAAGATTTACATTTTCATATATTAAATATATTATAAAGATCCTTGTCTTGCATAGTAGTTAAATTGTAGTTTATTAAGAACAAAAATTAATTAGGAAAGATTTTACATAATACATATATAATTATTAGTAATTTATTACATTTAAGGCAAGACACCAATGGTGAATAGGTAAAAAAGAGGAAATAAATAAATAAATACAAGATATCACCATACTTCCCTTTGTTCATTACAGTCATTACAGTACATTAAGGTAACTGTTTTGTATTACAAGTTTTCTGAAATATTGTTTAAATGCAAATGAAAACAATTTCATATATATTATCAAACATTTCCAAAACAAAAATCCGAACACTGGAAAAATCTAGGTTCAAAATGTTTTCATTTTGTTGATATATTAGAGTTAAGGTTTTTTGTTTGTTTGTTTGTTTTACAAAGGAAATGTTGGATATCTCCTTTTACCATTCCTTTCATTAAATCAGAAAATACTTTTAAAGAACAGCAAGAAAAAGGATTTTTAACTCATATTTCTAGGAATTAAATATTATATAGCCTAAATCAGGCAAAGGATATATGAACAAACCCTCTATAAAAACCTTCAGAATATAGATAAGAACAAAAGTGGAAAGTTCGCTTTATGCAAAAATGCCTATAAAGATATGTATTGTAATACTGAAAGATTAAAATAGTTCAAAGGTAATAAAATAAACATATGACTTCTATGTGTATTCCGTTCCACTAGTGTGAAATGGAAGCAAAATAGCTCAAAATCCCAAAATTGACCAGTGCATAAAAAACCCCAGTGGTTTTGTCTGTAGTGTCTTGCCTTAATTTAATTTCAGTGATCTCTCTGGCAGCTCTTTACCCTTTTTTCTTTCATTCTGAGTCTATGTTCAGTCTCGCTCAGTTGTCTGGCTATGCTGTTATCTGTCATTAGGAGCTGGTCCAGTGCTGAAGCATCTTCATGTATTTCTGTGTTACTGTTCCACCAATCATAGTTGTGCCCTGCGAGCGTGTGAAAGAAAGAGACACAGATGAAGCAAGAAATAACTACAAGAAATATGAGATTTGAAAGAAATACAGCTTGTTAACTCCTTAGAATAGACCGTATTAGTATTTTCCATAAATTCTGAATGAATGTGAAGTGAAAGTCAGTTTTCCAGCACCTGTGAGTTCCTGTAGATGTTCTCTCAGGTTGAGGTTCTCCTCCTCCAGCTCTGAGATGCAGGAATGAAGCTCTGCTCTCTCCTGCTGCAGAGATTCACTCTGCTTCCTCAGCATCTTCTCCTGTTCCACAGAACGCTGCACAAACACATACACAGTTACACAACATACATGCTTGTTTGTTTGTTTTTTCCATACATTTCAGTGCAGTTATGATAGTGTGTACAGAAAGTAGGGTCCTGTGGTTTGTCAGCTTTTGCAAAAATCTGTGATGTGTCACTCAAGTCCTTTGATTCTTTCATGATGGTTTCTGTTATAGTGGCTTTGGTGTACCTCCAAGTGACCCTGCAGCTGTAACATCTGATCGGTGCACTCATCCTGCCTCTTCTTCATCTGACTCGAACCCACTTTCAGGTCCTCACACAGCCTCTGCCACCGCTCAGACTCTGCTTGCGCTGTCTGCAGAGCCCCCTGGTGGAAGGGAAGAGTGGGAATGAAAACTGGATTCTTGGAACATAGCTAAGAGTTCTACAAGCAAGAACTCAGTCTGATTCGCAAGTATACATATGGAGGTAATGTTGGTGATTTTGTGTTACATTTTAGATGTGTTATTAAGACTGACCTCTGCATTTGGGGTCTTACCTGGAGGTACTCCATCTTATTCTGAGCTTCTGCCTTCTCATTCTCTGCCCTCTGAATAGCCTTCAGAGCCTTCTGTTCATACTCCTCCCTCTGTTTTTCCATCTTTAGCACCACTTTTTTCACTCCATCCTGAGGAACCTTCTGAAAAAGACAAATTGCAACCTTTACCTTTCTATTTCAAAAAAAGCGTCTCAAACTCTCTGACCTGTACTTATCAAGGGCCAAGTTGAATGAATGTACTATTTTATAACTTAAAAAAAAAACAGAAAAATAGACAATAAACCACTTTAAATATTTAATTATTCAAAAATATTTGAAGTAACTAAGTTTATAAGTCAGTTGAATTTAATGCATTGTAACTTCTCACAGTCTGGGTTGGAGTTGTTGCAAAGATGCAGCGTTGCAAGTCTTACCTTGACGCAAACCTGCAGCTGAGCCTCCAGGGCTTTGATCTTACTCTTCAGCAAGTCCTCATCACAGCGTGTCTGTGGGAGGAAAAGGAAATGTGTCTTTGTGTGTGTGTGTGTCAGTGAGAGAGAACCACTGAAGCAAGAGTTTTCAGTTTCTGTACATACACTGCATCCTGTCTTATAACTGCCTCCTTAGCATTTTGTTAAAAGCAAACAACCTTTATTATTGATAATTCTAGATTGATTGCTACAGTATATTGGCCCTTGAGAAAAATATAGAAGATGTCATGAGCTCAAAATGGAAAAATTGAAAAGTTTGAATGAGGGGCGAGTTTGAAGCATTGCAAAAGCGCAAACAAACACCTCTCTGATGCCTACACTGCTCTCCATTTTGTGTGTGTGAGCTAGAAAAAGAACGTTTCTTGTTTTTTTCTGAACGAGCCATAAGGAGCCGGATGCTGTCGACCACAAGACCATCCCCACAGCCTCTCTCTGTATTACTGCTGTGACCAAACCAGGAAATTCTACTAAATATTGTAGAAACTTAATTTTCTGTAAAGTTGCTTTGCAACGATTTGTATCGTGAAAAGCGCTATACAAATAATACAAAATGTATATACAGGTACATCTAAAAAAATTTGAATATCATGAAAAAGGTCAATATTTTTTGTCGCTCATTTCAGAAAGTGAATTTCATGATATTCTAATTTTTTAGATGTACCTGTATATGATGAAGCCAGTATTAAGCAGAGTGACAGCATAGCTAATGTATGAGTAATGACCATGAATTTCAAAATGTCTTTGTATTTGGTTTGTCTCATTTTGCTTTAATAACCACAGCTCTTGAGCTGTATGAACTCCACAAAACCTGATAATCATGTTCTTCAAAAGATTTCAGAATGATCCAAAGATCATCTTGTGCTTCAAAGGAAGCAAGAACATCTGACATCTGATAAAGGAGTTCACGTATTCAATGTGTTTGATTAGATTTCATAATGTACAGGTGCATGTGTGCCTCAGAATGATGCTGCAGGGCTTCAGCAGGAAGTAGTTTACTAATGTACCTTCCACAGGAGCTCTGTAGAGTGCAGTAATGTGGCGGCGCTTTTCTGGAGGTTGGAGAGCTTCTTTTTAAGAGCCTCTTCTCTTTGTAAGGCCTCCTGCATAGAGATGTCACATTTCATAATATCAGTAACAAAAAGTCCGTCAGGAAGAGCTGGTGTTTTTAAATATGAACGTTATGGGTTGTCATACTTCTAAATAGTCAGCCAACTGGTGTACATCCTAAAAACAAGAGGAGAAAAAAAATGAATTATTTTATTAATAAATGAAACAACATTAACATATTTAACTATTTGAGAATAGGAAATTGTTTTTAAACAAGCATCAGATTCCTTACTGCTTCTTTGACGGTAACAAACCCAGACCTGAAGGAAGAGAGTTCATAATGCTGCATTAATATTTCTAAAGCAGGTGCATTATGATTAAGTTTACTTTTAAAATATACAGTAAATGTAATGTGACTCACTCAGTCTGAATGCTGGCTGTTTGCAATGTCTTCTGGGTGTTTGAGTGCTGAGTGATGTCTTTCAGCAGAACTGTATGAATTATAAACACAAAATAATATTTGTAATATTACTAATATAATAATATTTAGTAATTTATCATTTTGTCACATCCTGCCACATATAACAAAACACTTTGAAAAATTGCAGTGCATAACACTAGTATGTTTTGACATTTTAATCTCACTATTACTTATCTGATCTTAAGTATTCATGTCTTAATTTAAAGCAATGTTAGACATGAGCTAGTTGGACTTATGGTTATTCATCAGAAAATCCACTAACCTCGCTCCTTGTTAATTTTCCCATGAAGCCGAACAGAATTGAGTACTGGTACATCCCATTCATCTGATTTCAGGTCATGCTCATCATTCATTGGAAGCGTGGAGACTGTCTTTAGAATTTGGACATTTGATTTCAGTGTTATTATAGAAGATCAGTCTTATTATATATTGTTGTCCTGCAGAGTTTAGCTCCAACCCTAATCAAACGCACCTGAACCAGATAATCAAGGTCTTACTAGGTATACTTGAAACCTCCAGGCAAGTGTATTGAGCCAAGTTGGAGCTAAACTCTGCAGGACAACGGCCCTACAGGACTGACTTTGGTGACCCCTGTTATAGAGGATGTCATTAAAAAATATAAAACATTTTCTTGAATTTAATAAATTGATTTAAAAAATGTAAGAAATATAAACCATAAAATTGGTTATTCATCAGTCTCAAGACAAAGACCTGGTTAATAATCTCTCTACCTGCTTTGTAAAGTTAATGCCATCTCTCTGGAGCTTTACATTTCGACTTGTTATCAAGGGCCGTCTGATTGACGTTAAGGTTTGCGTCATATACTCTGGTGCATGCAGGGTTTCCCTTGAGTATCTGTGCCTTGGCACTGCAGATAACAGTGCGTATGTGCCATGGTCCACTGGTCTTCTTTTGAAGAACTCAAACTGTCTTTTGCGATGCATTTCAGTTTTAATCCACCTTGTGTCCAGATCTCTCGTGGGACTGCGACATGATGTCGTGTTATTCCGATGGCTGATTTCTCTGTGCTTCACAGCACGCTGCTCCACTTTATACTCGTAATTTGCGGCCGGTGACCTTCTTTTGTCGTGAGCACCCTCCATTCTGTCCCACTCTGAATGAGTTGAAAACTTTGTGGGATGTTTCAAGGCACTGGAATGTCACCTCACAATGTAAATGTGCGGTTCTTGAAGTGGCAATTTCCTGTAATTGAAAAACATACTGTATATCCATCCTTTAATGGCACTATATCATTAGATCTCAAAAATAGACCATCCAAAATAAGCAAATGACACAAAATGAGGATAATCAACAACAACTGGTGTAATAAAACGAGCAAAAACTAAAAAAGCAACAGTTATGCTGTTATGGGTCACACTTGTTGTGTGTTCTCATTCTTTTCAGAGCTACAATAAAATCATGTTTATAGTGGCTACATATAAAATAGTAAATGCTTAATTAAACATACTGTAAGATGAAGTGTGTCCAGTCATTCACTTCTGTTGCCATATTGTTTCAAAACAGGCATGAACCGAGCTACATGCAGCTGAAACAAAAAGATGAAACCATCAATGATTCTTTAAAATTCAAACGGTGTTCATATATGTGCAGATATCTTAATAATGACTGAACAAGTATGAACAAGACACAGTATGTAATGCTCCCATATATTGATTTGCAACAATTTTAGGCACCACATTGCCTGAACATTTACATTACTTTACAAGCTTTTCCAATTAAAAATAAATAAATAAAACTTTAATGCATAAATAATAATTTTAATACATAAATAAATAATACTTTAAATACATTACTTAAAATGTCAAGATGTTAGAACCAAATATCAAGTTGCAGCTGAATAACAAGCCTACATTCAAACAGTTACACCATCATACAAGCCAAATGCAGATCAACTAGAATGAGTTTTAGCATATTTGTCTCTTTAATGCCTTTAATGAAAGTACCTGTTCTGAGATGAGTCCCTGGAGTCAAAATAATTGTGAGAGCCGAGTCTGAACACTTTGAAGCTTACATGGCACTTGAAAACTAGTTCATTCAACAAAGGGCGGTCTATTTAGTTTGCCTTGCTTGCTTAACAGGAAGTAAGATGAACCTCACAACTTGTATGAGTTCCTCTATCTCAGCAGCCATGCGTATTGAAACTGGTGCCACACACGGATGGGCCCTAAGATTAGGACTGGAGGGGTGGTTATATTGGTTGTTTAAGTGTAGCAATAGTGGATGGGGAGGGACTGGAGAGAAAGAGATAGACAATGTAGAATCAATATTCCCTGCTATATCAAAGAAAGATTTTAAAATGCAAGCAGAAATGCAAGGTGGACTCATGTTAATGTTTATTTGAAAACAAATTCATTTGAGCTGAAGAAAGAAATAAAATAAACAGCAAATTGAAGTTTGAAGTGGATGTAGAAACAGACTTTACAACAAGTAAAGTTTAAAATAGAAGATTGTTAGGCTGTAAATCGGCTTATGTTCAGTGTAGCCTACTGTACATTTTAATATTAGGCAAACTCCCATTGCATCTCAACAAGAATCAAAATGAACAGTGTTTATCTATATTAAGACTTATTTAAATGCTTATTGATATCAATTATCATCATTAGTACGTTCAAATATTTATGTTAGCAACAACTTGCAAGTGTCAACGTGAACGTTTCCTTTATTGTTTTTATGGTGAACTGGCGCCACCTGCTGGCTCCCTTTCATAGTGCAGCAGAGTTTCCCGGACGTGACAGATCGCTGGTTTTTGGAACATCTCGCGATATTTGAGGCGAGAGTTCCTCATCCTTGGTCTAGAAGGGTACAGAGAGCCCGGTACAGAGACGTTTCGGCCAGGGATCCTGACATTCACCCGTTAAAACATGTTATCGAGACTGGTGCTCGTTTCAGGTGGGTGATTTATCCAATGAAAGCCACACTAACTCTTCGCGTTGATCGTGTGGATTAAATAGACGGTTTTATGAGGGAATGTGCAGTTGAAGGGTAAAATTAGGCCGCACGGTGTGAATGACCGCACAGGAACCTGCAGAGAAACGTGTTTATCTGCTCTAATGAATGTATGTTATAATTCTAATTGCGTATTAAATGCAATGAAGTACAGGTTTATGCTCATACAGGCGTTGCTCTGTGAGAATAATCGTGGAGTTTTGTGCTTTCAATATGTCCTTGTTTTGAGTTGTTTAGCTGTTAGCTGAGAGCTAGTGCCACATTCAAACTTTACCATTTATATTAGGTGCGTATTAATTTACATTTTCATATAAAATAACATTTACTGAATGTGCATTCAGGAGTGCAAATTATCAAATTGTTTTTAATTCACTTTATTTCCTAACCTGATTATTGACAGCTTGTAACCATAGACTAACTTGTGTTATGTATGCAATGACGTGCTTTTTATTATATTTGCACAATGGACCAAAATCATATAAAAAAAAAATAAAAGCAATGTGAGTTTTTTTAATAGGATGTTAATTCTATTGAACTAATGTCATGTACAGAGCAGCTTTTAGACGTGACAGCTGCAAAAGATTCATTCATTTAATTTGTTTTAAACTAATCGTTGATTCTTTTGATGAAATCACAGTTGCACTTAATAAAACAGAATTACAAGCAGTAATGAAAGGTGTCAGTCTTTAAACGATTGACATTGAGATTTTCAGTCCTTTTCTAACTGCTCTGTTTTCTGTTTCTTGTAGGTCATACCCTGAAAAACAGCGGGTCCTTTGGTGCTTGGTATGTAAAATCTTTCATTCTTGTGGTCAGTGCTGTGTATGTCAGTCTGGGGTTGAAGAGAACTGGAAAACAAATGACAATCAATGACATCCATAAATCTCTAACTCTGTGCCTCTTTTACTCCTTAGCCTAGTTCAGGCCTCTCGTTCCTTTCATCAGTCCTCCCAGAGTCGTGCACCTGTTCCCCCTCTGCCCGAGAAGGGAGGAAAGGTCCGACATGGCATCTTCCCAGAGGAGCTTTTCACACTGCTGTATCCCAAGACCGGTGTGACAGGTCAGTTTGTCATCTTTATTGCCTCCTTTCCTAGTGTTTCCCAGTTATCCAGGTTCCTGTTAATCTTTTAAATGAAAAGTTCACTCTAAAATAGAAATTATTGAAAAATATTTATGCAGAAGTTTACCATGCAACAACAGTTCACAGAGATTAGGTCTATCATGTCTCAGAATGAACAAATTCACTTGTTGTTTTGCTAACTGCATATCACAATTCCGTTTTAGTTAGATGAGTAGTGCAGTCCTACCTCACGGTAGCTTTATGTGATTAGCAGATTGATAATAACATTGTTATTCACTAATAATCTCTTCATCCAAAAGAGCTGTGTAAAAATTATTTTCTTATAACAGCGAGCGAGAGCCAGTACATTGATGCACAGGTTTGTTTGTGTCAGTGGTGTTCTCTTCTGTTTGCAGGGCCTTATATGCTGGGCACTGGTCTGCTCCTGTACATGCTGTCTAAGGAAATCTACGTAATCAATCACGAGACGTTTGCTGCTGCGTCAATCGGTGCGGTGATCATTTACGGCGTCAAAAAGTTTGGGCCCAGTGTGGCCACCTTCGCTGATAAAATCAATGAGGTGCAGAAAGTGTTTTGTATTCAACAGAAATGTCACATGTGAAGTTGTATTGAGAGTGGAATAGTATCTGCTGATAAATTTGATGTTGTGAACAATTACCCCAAATGACTGTAACTAAGGGATTTGTTTGACTAATATTTGGTTCTCTCTCTTCCTCTGCAGGATAAAGTGGCAGAGGCTCAGGAAGTGAAGGATCAGGCCATGGCTAGCCTAGCTCAAGGCATTGAGGATGAGAAGAAGGAGCAGTGGAGAGTAGAAGGAAGATGCATGCTCTTTGATGCCAAGAGGGTGAGGAGGACAGAATAGCCAAATACTGTGATATTTTTCCAGTGACAGATCATCTGCCTTCATTTACTATCGATAAATACACAAATCCACACTTGTTTACATTTAAATTTGGAATTATTTACAGATAACTTTTAGAATGGCACTAAGTCTAGTTTTGTGACGCTCCTCTTCCCATCTTCCATCAGAACAATGTGGCTATGCTGCTGGAGACCAATTACAGGGAGCGGCTGCACATGGTGACCAATGAGGTGAAGAAGAGGCTGGACTACCAGGTGGAGCTTCAGAACCTGCACCGCCGCATGGAGCAAGAGCACATGGTGAACTGGGTTGAACAGAGCGTCATCAAGAGCATCACCCCACAGCAGGTACAGGGAATATGGTCACTCCATTGACACTTCACTGTATTCATATTATACACAGGAAGCATTTGCTCAAGGTGGATAGTGTTGTTTTTCCAGAGAAGAAGCTTATGCTACATAATATTCGCAAGTATGGTAATTACAGACCTTTTATTTGAGTTTCTCTAATTATTACTATTTTCATTTAGTGTAAACAGTAATATTACAGAGAAAATTGTCTTATGTTCTTTTTTTTCAGAATCATTTGAGCATTTCTGTGGCCAGTTGCATAAAATGCTTAGACTAGTCTTACAAGTTTATCTGTTGGTAACTGCTTGTTGGTCAGACTAGTTCTTAAGACAGTCTTAACATAGAGACTAAGTTTATGCAACTGACCACTGGTCAACCACAAATGCGTCCAAATATAAATGTTGCTTTAGTCCAGAATCTATATACATTAGTCATTTTTAGCTTGGCCTCTAGGTGGAGACTTAGTATTCAACACTTCTTCAGCAGTTATAGTAATGGTGTAATTGCTAAGATGATATGTGGGCAGAAGATTTTGATGGAATGGTGTGTTGTTTTTCCAGAGAAGAAGCTTATGCTGCATAATATTCGCAAGTATGATAATTACAGACCTTTTATTTGAGTTTCTCTAATTATTAACTATTTTCATTTAGTGTAAACAGTAATATTACAGAGAAAATTGTCTTATGTTCTTTTTTTTCAGAATCATTTGAGCATTTCTGTGGCCAGTTGCATAAAATGCTTAGACTAGTCTTACAAGTTTATCTGTTGGTAACTGCTTGTTGGTCAGACTAGTTCTTAAGACAGTCTTAACATAGAGACTAAGTTTATGCAACTGACCACTGGTCAACCACAAATGCGTCCAAATATAAATGTTGCTTTAGTCCAGAATCTATATACATTAGTCATTTTTAGCTTGGCCTCTAGGTGGAGACTTAGTATTCAACACTTCTTCAGCAGTTATAGTAATGGTGTAATTGCTAAGATGATATGTGGGCAGAAGATTTTGATGGAATGGTGTCTTTTCAAGGTCTAAACATGTCAAATTAATGTTGTTCTTTAGCTAATTTAGGTTGCACTTTATTTTAAAGTATCAATAGCTGTGTAATTATGCAGTAACAGAATAATGATAAATATACTACAGAGTTTGGTTTAGGGTTAGTTGATTGTAATTATGCATAATTTGCTGTTATTACTGTAGTAACTAACATGCATAACAATGGCACTGTAAAACAGGGTTATCCTAATTTAGACCAACTTTACCCATTTATGTGTACTACACATAATGTACACCTGTACTACAAAATAATTGTTCTGATACTGTTATTACCGTTTTTGTATTTTCTTTTTTTACTGTTATCTCTACAATCTCAATTTTTGTTTGTGTCTTTCAGGAGAAGGAAAGCATCGCCAAGTGCATTGCAGATCTGAAGGTCCTGGCCAAGACCACTCAGGCTCAGGCTACAGTATAGGTCTCTATCAATGTCCACACTAAAGCCTCTTGTTTTCATTCTAAATGAACCCTTTCCTCATGAACATGACAGTCTGGCAGTGTCGTTTATTTCAGTTTGTTTTTGTTTAGTGTCTGGTCTATTTTCAGAGTTGTCTGGTCTAAGTTCATTTTAGTTTTTATTTAAGTTGTATTTTAGGACTGCCAAAGCCAATGCGCTAATTGATATCATTTGAATTGTTTAATGGCGGTAGATATTGCTGTCTAGTAGCATTTTCACATTTCACAATTTTTTTTTTTTAAGGTTTCAAGCTTTATAATATACGTATATATATATCTAAAATTAACATTTGGCCATTTTTTTTTCATTGTTAGTGTTGACATCTGGTGTGGAAGAAGTTGACTTTGTTGTTTGTTGTGGCAAAAACAATTATTAACAAATAGCATCACAGTGTAAGAGACAAGGAATCAAATTATATTTAAGGAAAGAAGTTTATTTTCCTTAAAGAGGTATGTTCACAATGTTTCAGCAGCTACCCTGAAACACAACAGACCTAAAATCACACTGAAAACAGACAGCCTTATTATACTGTTATCACCCCCCACTTCTTACAAGGTTCCTTCTCTGTAAATTTAAAAAACAATGGTCCTTCTAACCCCCTGGGCTTTTATTATCTTCACATCTGTGAGGTCAACAACCCCTCTGTCTTTCCTGCACTAAAGAGTTCAAAGGCTCTTTCTGATCATTTGTTTTTACTGTGTGTTTGTGTGCCTTCACACCCGTGAGGCCAAAGGTCTTTATTTATGACTAACCCCTCTGTCTTTCCTGATTAAATTACCCGCACTAAAGACTTCAAAGGCTCTCTGTTTTACTGTGTGATGTCTTTGTTGCATTCCAGGAGACATATATATAAAACATTAATTTTCCTACAACAATTCCTCCTCTTTATCATTCTCTGATAAACGATTTGGATTCATTAACATTAGTTTTGATTATAACAACTTAAAAACACGCTTGTTTCTAATTCTAAGCAAACTCATACATGATTATAATTGTTTCAAGTCATTTCATCACAGTTATACTCCTCATGTCTGACTTTCGTATACCTGATCATTCTTCACATTTCTGTGTAAATGTCATCACTCTCGTCACTCTCATAATCATCACATTTGTGTTCACTATCTATCGGATAAGCGGTCAGTTTTACTGCTTGTATGGGCGTCCCAGCCCTGACCAATCTCTGTACTGAGCTGGAAATACACCTCATAATGCATGGCAAGCAAAACAGAATCAGAATTCCTATCACTACAATTGGCAGAACAGTTTGAATTATCCTAAGAAAGTAAATAAGAAAGAGTAAAACATTATTTTTCCTACAACATGTTACTTTCAAACAAAAAAGGACCCTCTGAAAACTTTTCCAATAAAGTTTAGACACCCAGAATTCTTTAGAATCATGATATGGTGTAGTATTTCTCTGAAATTACAGAAATAGCCAAGCTAGTTTATCAGAAGTGGATGTCCACATTCTTTATGGTAGTATCCTGCATGTTGCAATAACACTGAGTTAACTGTTTTTTGTTGTTAAGAATAGTTCAGTTTAGAACAAACTGAGAACAGATAATATTCGAAATAACAAGAAATATAGTGATGTTACTGATTACATTTAGGGGTCATAGTCATTTATTGACAATCTGTTAACTATCAAAATTATTATTCTGATAATTATTATTTATTAATTATTTACAATTAAATTATTAAAACGATTATATATATATATATATATATATATATATATACACAGACATATTGTGTTGTGATTATATTATAGAGGCTTCTCACCTGAGCCGCTATCCCAGGGCTCTGGCATGTCTCGTCCTAGTGCCAAATCCATCTACAGTAAGTACAAAACCCATTTAAATAACATATCCTAAAAATAATGTACCATAATTATAACTTGACTTCAATGCTTTAGTGCAAAGGAAGCAGTATGCAGAATCAATCAGCAGACAACAAGACAACTTTCAGTACAGAGTAGAGGTAAGATTGAATCCATGTGTTTGTTAACTATACTTATTAACTAATAATTTTGAATTGTTTATTTGTGCTGACTGCATGTTACTGATGCATAATCTTAATCTGTTAGCACAAAGCCAACACCCACTTCACTAATGTGTGTTATACAATATAACAGACAACCAACGCTTATCTAACATGCACTGTAGAGATTTCGATTTCCACACAAACTGAACTGGAAAATGTGATGACGTAGCAAGGCTGAATTTCACAAATCCCTCTATAACAATAGCTTCTGTGTGATTCATATGTGATCATAAAACAATATAAAATCTAATTCTCTTTCTGTTCCCTAGCACCTGTTCACCTGTGTGTTAGATGGCAGAGAGGTGAGCAGCATTGATGACTGTGTGAACAGGTTGAAGAATATGGACAGTAAAGGGAAAGTGTGGGGTCAGGACATGATCATGCAGGTTCAGGCGAACCAGCTACAGCTGTGTGACATAGAGACCAAGGTCAGGTGCACACTTAATGCTCAAATACTCTAATCTGAGCAAATAGTTTGCCTTTTTAAATGGTTACATTACACAACAGTTAGTTCCGGTACTAACATTACACTCTTCCTCTGTTTCCTGGAATTGTAGGAGTTTTTGGAGTCTGTGCACTTGAGTAGCATCAGAGTGGCGAGAGCTGTTCTGGACAGTTGTGTGTATGACTCCCTTCTCATTATCTCAGTTCAGGATCCTAGCCAGAGAGCTCCACAGGCCTTCCTGTTCCAGTGTGAGGAGATTGGGGTGAGGAACAACACTCTGCTGTGTAGCCAAGAATGTTAGATTCATCCAAGGGTAGATAGTGGTGCATCTGCACAGTATAAATCTGTCTTAATATATCTTGTGGATTGATGTGGGAGTTTCCATTCCACTCCCTCTGTCAGTGTCCTTATTGATTTTTATAAAGGTATCTGTGGTGTTTTAAATCGCTAGGCTCAGGAGGTGGCAAATGATCTGGAAAAGGCAATACAGCAAGGAGGGGATGCCACACCACTGTTTAAAGAACCACAGATGGACATCAGGTCAGCTGCTGCCTCACAAAGTGTTGTACTGAGAATCAAGCATCAACTTTTTCCCTTTAAATGTGCTAAAATGTAATTTTCTAAATGGACATTATTGATTATTTAGGATAATAAATTAAATATATAATTTTTAAAAATGCTTTTGCTACAAATCCGTATTAAGTGAGCTACTCAAATGATCTAAATAACAAAGATCTATTATTTATTTTTTCTCTTACACTACAACCTCAATTTTTATCAGTGCTGTACTGACAGTGATATATTTTCTATTTCTTAGGAGCCATTTGGAAAGCATCATTGGTCGGGGTTATCCAGGGAGCATGAAGAGACCAGTTCTCATGCAGTCAAACCCTCCTCCCCCAGAATTCCCACCTCCTCAGTACAACAACTATGAAGACTATGGTGACCACTTGAAGAGTTAATTTCACTAAGAAAAATACACTTTTAAATAACCTAATCATAGACATGATTATAAACAACTAAATAAAAAAATAGTAAAATGGTAAAACATAAAATAGTAAAAATATTAAAAATAGTCACACTTGTGATCTTCGCAGTCAAAAATGTTCACCATAGGAACTGAATGGGAAATACAAAAATACAGAGCTATTATTGGTATATATGTAATACCATGGTATTACATATCAAATTCTTTATTTCTCTCAATATAACAGGATATATATATATATATATATATATACATGCATACACCAGAGGATTGTGCTCACCCACTAATGTATCATGTCAGAACAAATTTCTTTTTGTAAGTAATAGATCTTTTATAATTCTTTTCCCAGATGACAGACGGCCTTCACCCACTATGCCATTCCCCAGAGATGAAGCCCCTAACAGGCCAATGCAGTCCGAGCAAGAGCAGACTCAACCTCCATTCAGTGATGTAGAGAGAGATTCGGTTGGTTGTTTTTACTGACAATTTTATCACACGATATACTATTATCCATTCATTCATGAATCAATTTATTGACATTTCCTCTATTCATTTTATCATTCTCTACAGGAGATTTTTAACCATGTAGCGGCCGACATTGAGATCTTCACATATAAAGTTGGCTCAGCTTTGCCAGAAGATGATGGAAGCAAGAAAAAGAAAAAGAAAAATGCTGCAAAACAATTTGGTGAAAAATTAACACACAGCACTCGTTTTAATAATTACATTTTTTTATTTAATTATTTTTTCCCCCTAAAGGATGTAATGTAAAAAAAATCAACAAGATTTCAACATGACATTTTTTTTTATTATTTTTAATTATAGTTGCAAGTATGCCCCCTGTGGAGGAGTACATATCCTGTCTGCAGAAAATAAAGTATGGCTTTAACCTTCTGGTAAGTTATATAAATGTAATTTTTATGATTGTTCCTAACACTACCATTTGTATAATTTTTTCAGTAGTCTCATTAAATGAATTTTCAATAAAAAGCTCACCATTTTCATACTCATCTCTACTTGTGACAGGGGAAGCTGGATGGTCACCTAAAAAATCCTCCTGCTTCTGATTTGGTTCACAGTCTCTTTTCTTCCCTTGCCTTTGTAAGTATCTGTTTGTGCAGTTTGTTTGCATTGCAGTCACATTTCATATATATTTTTTTCCATTATGCAATGAAAATAGCTGTTATACACCTGAAACTTCAGATGGTGAGTCAGTAGGACCCACCTGACTTGTTACCTATTTACAAAAGCGTAGCAATGTATAAGAAAGTATAAGAAAGTTGTATAAGCATGTACAGTTTTGTATTAGGCATCTATGGTTCCATGAAGAACATTTAACATCCATGGAACCTTTCCGTTACACAGAAGGTTCTTTATAGTGGACAAAGGTTCTTTCGATTTTTACAGTGTTATTTACACTAAGAAAATTGGTTCTTTTAAGAACTGTTCACTGAAAGGTTGTTTGGGGAACCCAAAATGGTTCTTCTATGGTATCGCAACAGAAGGTTCCAAAAGTTCCCCCTTTTTGAACTTTTATTTTCAAGAGTGTACTGTCTGTCCAGAGAAAATTCTTTACTTTTGATGATTTAGTCACTTGTTCACCACTGAAACTTTACAACATATCACAAGGTTAAAGGTCAGGAGATGCACCATATAACCCCTCATCACACTCCGTTCCTGAATGTTTCTTCATGCTTCAGATGGTGAGTCAGTATCCTCCCAACATCCCTCCCACAGTGCTGAGTCCACTGCTCACAGAAAAAGCCCTGCATCTCCTGGGAAGATGCGTCACACCAAATGAGGACGTACTGTGGGGCAGTTTGGGTGACGCATGGAGCATCCCAAGGTCTTCTATTCTACAAAAAAAAATTCCTCACAGATTAGCAAACAAAGGAGAAAAACTCATACATTTTCTGTATTTGTTTTTTCCAATCAGATCCAAATGGCCAAACGGGAATCAGATCCCTCCGTATTATCCCGAATTTTACGACTGTTGGCAGCCCCTTCCGCCTGGTCCATCCCTGTCCCCTCCCAGCAGCAGGCAGCTGTCACGGAGCAACAGCGAACGCTTCCCACCCAGGAACGCCATGCAGAGGTCACCTGAACAGGTAAAATCTCTCAGAGGGCAAACTTCAGCTTAGTGATCTAAGCATGAGGATGTCATAAAATACGTCAGGTGTTTGACATATACATCTTAATCTAAGGTATAATAAAGTGAAATGAGTACAAATTACTGTTTAACCTCTCTTCCAGGACAACAGAGCCTGGAACACACCACCCATGCGGTGAGACATATCATGTGAACTCTCTTCGAAATACCCAAATATATAGGCAGTTGTGACAGCAATATAAAACAAAGTTTATTGAACTTTAAAAGTACATAGCCTTTAATGGACACTAAAGAATTTAAGAGGTAAGTTTCAAATCAAGTCTAGTAACACTTTTGTCTTATTTTATAGCAGGTCAGCTGAGCTGCCGCTCTACATGAGGGTGATCTATGACTTCATGGCAAGAAACAGTCAGGAACTGAGTGTGATGCAGGGTGACATGGTACAGGTAATCACCTGACCTTTAACCTCTTGATATGTAAACACACCCCACACAAAGGAAATTGTGCAACTTCAGGGGTGAACAAGTGACTAAATCAATATAACAAGTGACTAAATCAATAACGAATTTTGGTAACACTTTACAGTTAAGGTCCCATTAATTAATGTTAGTTAAAACATTAGTTTTAGTTAGTTCATGTCCAACAATTACAACTTTTGATTTTAATAATTTCTGTAAATGTTGAGCATAAAGTAATGAAGAAAAAGCATTTATTAATCTTGATTCATTTGAACTAAAGTAGTAACTAATTATAACAAGTTTGATCTTTTTTCTGTGTGCAGAAAATGCATACAGTTTGTGCTTATACACTGCTATGCTTATGTAAATAGATAACCGACAAGTCCGGGCAATGGTGGAAAGTGAAAAATAGTTCCAACAATTACAACTTTTGATGTTAATAATTTTTGTAAATGTTGAGCATAAAGTAATGAAGAAAAAGCATTTATTAATCTTGATTCATTTTAACTAAAGTAGTAACTAATTATAACAAGTTTGATCTTTTTTCTGTGTGCAGAAAATGCATACAGTTTGTGCTTATACACTGCTATGCTTATGTAAATAGATAACCGACAAGTCCGGGCAATGGTGGAAAGTGAAAAATAGTCGTAATGAGGACGGTTATGTGCCTCAGAATGTTCTAGAGCCTGTTGATGGACAAAGGCCAACAGTAAGTCATGGCCAATGCATACATTTTCTTTCAACAAATTAATTTTTTACAAACTTGCTCTACATTTTTCTTTAAAAACAATCATTTCAACAATGTATTAAGGACATACTAAACAATGGCTTCATTCTGATTTTTAAACATCAGCTGTATGAACACCAAAAAACTGGTCGGTCAATGTATGGCACCCAGTTTTTCATCACTGTTTGGTCAGGACATGTATTATGTATATTTAACCAGCTAATTGATTTTTGCTATACACAATTCATTGTTTTATGAATTTTGCACCTCTGTATTTTCAGCTAAATATGAGAGGACCTCCATCTCTAGATATGAATTCTAGGCCTGAGGAAGTTAAAGCCTGGTTACAGTACAAAGGCTTTTCTAAAATGTAAGAAACCAGTTCTATCATCTTTAATTTTATCTTTAAATTGAAAAGTGAAGTGACGTGTGGTGACCCATACTCGGAATTTGTGCTCTGCATTTAACCCATCCAAGTGCACACACACACCCGAAGCAGTGGGCAGTCATATTGCTGCGGCACCCAGGGAGCAGTTAGGGGTTTGGTGCCTTGCTCAAGGGTCTCAGTCAATACTTGCTCAATACCTCAGTCGTGGTATTGAAGGTGGAAGAGAGCGCTGGTTATTCACTCCCCCCACCTACAATCCCTGCCGGACCAGAGACTCAAACTCGCAACCTTTGGGTTACAAGTCCAACTTTCTTAACCATTAGGCCACGACTGCCCTAAAATACAGTCAAACCTACAAAAAAGTGCACTCAAAAAGTGTCATTAAATTATTACATTTTGCAGACCTTTTCTGTATTTTTGACTGTGGATGTATTGGTCTTGGCACTTAATTAGCTGGAAGAGCACATTGAGTGCACTGATTCTTTAAACTACACCAAAATGTAGTTCTGACATTATTATACACAACAGAAATAGCTTGTTACTAATACAGTAACATGCTCCAAAAAGTTATTTATTAACTTGATTCATAATCTATTTGTGTAGGACAGTCCAGACTCTTGGCGTGTTTAATGGAGCAATGTTGCTGGGAATGAAACGGGATGATATCAGAGCAATATGTCCTGAGGAAGGAGGTCGAGTCTTCTTCCAACTGCAGAGTGTCAGATCCACCATTGCAGTGAGTGATGCAGCTCTATCTGTTTAAAGTAAACTCACGCCTTGTACAAATTCTGTTATTTATGAAGCACTTTTCATTGTGGATTTCATTTTCATTTCTTTTGCAGCTTGCCAGTGAGGCTGAATACAGTCAGTATGGTGGCCGCTGATAAGCTGAGGAAATCGGTGCATTTTGATATCAAGAATCTGAACGTGTCTGGACCCGAATGAACAAGAACTATTCAGTAAAAACCTCAACATTTCCATTCATTAGACAGTTCACAGTTATTATATTACTCTTCACAGATGCAAATGATGTATACATTTAATGCATTCATTTTATTTATTTGGTTGTTCGCAACACATTAGTAGCCAATTTGGTTGACTAATTGTCTTTTTTTGCCTCAGTAAAAAAGTTTATTGGTCTTACAATAATCTTTTGATTTTGGGGTTAAATAATCATGAAATATAGCTAACTTCTGCTGCTGTAAATGTTTTTCTTACTCTTGAAATAATTAACTTATGGTCAAGATATCACACTGTATAATTAATATCCTTATTCGCATATTTAAGATATGGGCAACACTAATAAGCATCGAAAGAGAAAAAAAATACAGGACGAGGCTTGATTTTTACGCATCTTCTCATCATGTCTAGCTTGCAGCAGACTGACAGATGGGGGATGGTTAAGAATGTTCGTTTTTGTGCTTGTTTTTTAAATTATAATAATTAAGTGCATGGAAAAATCATTATAATAAACACTGCAATATTCCATGAAAAACAAAAATTGGCAATTTCACTTTCATGATGTCTTTAAATCTTCAGAAACATACAGTAAATAAAGGGCACTTCAAAAACCAAGATGATACACTTATTTAACCAAAAAAAAAAACAGTGGAAAGTGTAATGTTGGACATTTCATTCACTTATCTGTAACAGCTCACTGCCTACTTTTTCTAGAAACTATGTTGTATTCAGAATGCTGAATTTTTCATTAATATGTTGATTCTGGGTAAATTCTTTATCCATAAATTTGGGTAATTAATATAATGTAATGTAATAATATGATGTAGGCTAAAGTGTATGAAGACAAAATCTTATTTCTCTGTATTAAAAATGGACTTTCTTTGTAGCTATTTCCTATCATTAAATTCTATGAAAAGAAAACGTTTTCCCAGGGCTTTAAAAAGGCGTAAAAAGTGAAAGCCCTTGTTAAAGAATGCCGCAGGCGTTTAGTCTTAATTTGCAGTTGCATGTTGGAATGTAACCATACCCGAAGCGGCTTCCAGATAAGTTTAATATTTACATATAGCGAAGTATCAGTGGGCATGGCGAGACAAGACAAAGCATGTTCAATTTAATCCACAACTCCTGTAAAGACCACTGACAAGCTCTGAACCCCATGTTTAAAGTACAAAGGCATCAGCACCAAACTTTGCTAACGGATTATTTCAAGAATAGAGTATCGACTTCACTAAAGATGTAACTTTATGCAAGCTTTACATATTAACAGTGTTGGGGAGTAAAGTTACATATAACGGAATTACGTAATTTAATTACAAAATAAATGTAACTGTAATCAGTGTGATGAAAATATTTTATGTAACGGCCTCAGGAGGAGTCAAAAGGGTATGTTCAATATAGAATGTTCAGAAAAGTGCAGGCTAAGGATGCTCAAGGTATAAATGTACATGTATCTTTCTGTTCAGAGAGTCTCTCTTGGTTGTCGTGACCAGTGGGCTCCCGGCAGTGAATAAACTTTTATTCCTGCAAAGAGCAACTTTGGGAGTCTTGTCTGGTATATGCTGCACAGCTGAGGAATAGAAGTACTAAAGATTCCACACTCAATAGACCACCGCAAAGACAGTGATAGTGTTGGAAGACTATAGAGCCTCTGGCTGAGGCTGTAATACTCGGAGTTAGTATTAAAGATCCTGTGTTGGACCAGCTTACAGCTGAGAAGGACGGTGAGAGTGTATAGATGCTAAAGACCTGTGTGCTCATGTGTGATTGAGGTAGTGATAGTAGCTTCTTGACGGGACGCCGTCACCATATTTAGGGAAGTATTGTATGTATTCGGGGAATTAGCTCGAGATGCTGTAGATATTATATTAATAACTGGTAGTTGTTTGAATTGTCTGTGGTGAAGTCAGATTAGTATTGGGAATTTCCACGACATCAGTTACAGTTACTGAGGAAAAATGTGTAAGTTACTTATGAAAATATTAAAGATTACAAAGGGAGTTAGCTACATCTGAATATTTTCACCTACACCCACATACAGATTTAATTGACTTCTTTCTCAAATTGCATTGACTGCTCTAAAATATGAGACACCAATGTTTCAGGAGTTTAGGACACAGAATAGGACACGTTTCTACGATAGCTGTTTTATTTCCTATTTGGGTTTATGTATTTATTTTTTAAGATTAACTGTTAGATGCCTTTCCTGTCATAGCTATGCACAGATTTGATTTCAAAAACAGTATCATAGCTATTAAACTATTTCTTGTTATGGTTTTAAATCTGTAGTTAACCTCCTATTTACATTTCCAATCCAAAGTAACCTTACAAATACTGCATATTAAGTATAATACATTTGTATATTTTTAGACATGACAACCCACACCAAGAGCTATGTTAATCTTCTGTGATGACTGCAAGTTACACAGTAAACATTTTGTAAAGATCAAATAAAAATTAATTTAATGTGTAACCACCACAAAATATGTCTTACCCCGCGTATATCCCAGTATGCCAATTTCATTGCCATCTTGCAACTTGCAACGAGCACCTCTGTGCAGGAGCAGTAGAATGGAAGTGGTGCGGGCGCGCTAGAGTGCACTGTGGACGACGGGCGGGGCAAAACGAAACTTTGGGGCGTGTCCAGACCGCACGCAAATTCCGTCTTCACCATCACGCTGTTCAAAACTCGCATGAGTTTCTTTCTCCTGCTGAACATTTTTGTGCGGCGTCGCTTAAATACAGTACTAAACAGTATAGATTTTATTAATCTTTTTCTGCAATGACATATGCATTCTAAATACAAACACGTTTTAGCATTAAGGCCCGTTCACACCAAGAACGATAACTATATTAGCTATCGTCTGTTTATTCTGCTTTAAAGGGGTCATGAACTGGCTTTTTAAAATTATGTTATACTGTTGTCTCAGGTCCACTTATGACGTTCGCGTGGTTTTTACATTCAAAAACATCCAAATCAATAAGTAATAGATATTTTCTACCCTGGTTTTGAGGCCGGCTGGAGAAACGCTAGGTTTTTATGGGCGTGCCGCATTGAAGACTTTGAAGTAAACGTCCACTGCTATGATTGGATAATAGTTTTGCATAGTAAACTACCTTTTGTGTGTCTGTTTGACAAGCTATGTCCTTCATAGTTCCACAATACAGTCATGGCTAAAAGTTTTGGCAGTGACATAAATTTTGTGTTTTGAAAAGTTTGCTGCTTCAGTATTTGTACATTATTTTTCGACATGTTTCTATGGTATACTGAAAAACAATGATAAGCATATCATAAGTTTTAAAGGCTTTTATTGGCAAAAAAATATAATGAGTCAATATTTACAGTGTTGACCCTTGTTCTTCATAACCTCTGCAATTCGCTCTGGCATGCTGGATATTAGCTTCTGGGCCAAATTCTGAATGATGGCGATCCATTCTTGCCTTAGTTATCGGAGTTGATCACAATTTGTGGGCTTCTGCTTGTACACTCGCCTTTTGAGGACTGACCACAGGTTCTCTATGGGATTGAGATCCGGGGAGTTGCCTGGCCACGGAGCCAAAATTTCAATGTTATGATCTTCGAGCCACCTCTTCATCACTCTTGCTTTGTGACATGGTGCTCCATCATGCTGGAACATGGATGGTCTCAGGATGCTTCACTGTTGGCACAACACTGGACTCATGGTAGCGTTTTCCTTTTCTTTACCGAACAATCAATTTTCCAGATGTCCCAAACAGTCAGAAGGGAGCTTCATCAAAGAAAATAAATTTGCACCAGTCTTCTGCTGTCCAATCCTTGTGCTTCCTGCAGAAATTCAGTCTGTCCTTGACGTTTTTCTTGTGGAGAAGTGGCTTCTTTGCTGCCCTTCTTGACGCCAGGCTGTTGTCCAAAAGTCTTAAAAGCAACCCCACACATGGATGGTCTCAGGATGCTTCACTGTTGGCACAACACTGGACTCATGGTAGCGTTTTCCTTTACCGAACAATCAACTTTCCAGATGTCCCAAACAGTCAGACGGGAGCTTCATCAAAGAAAATAAATTTGCACCAGTCTTCTGCTGTCCAATCCTCGTGCTTCCTGCAGAAATTCAGTCTGTCCTTGACGTTTTTCTTGTGGAGAAGTGGTTTCTTTGCTGCCCTTCTTGACGCCAGGCTGTTGTCCAAAAGTCTTGGCCTCACTGTGCGTGCAGATGCTCTCACACCAACCTGCTGCCATTCCTGAGCAAGCTCTGCACTGCTGGTGACACGATTCCATAGCTGGCTGTAAGTGTTTCTTTGGAGGTAACCATTGCTAACAAGACGACAATGATTGGAAGAGCTTCTTCCCTCCTTTTATAGCAATCAGTCTGCTCTTACAATCTAATTAGTATGACAGTGATTAGTACTGACTAGTACTCATTTACACTTTCACATGTGCTGCTGATATCATTAGTCAATTAATGTTAGGTCATTTTGTGTCAGGATCAAAAAACAGTGATTTTTTTTTTGTTGAAACTTCATTAAAAATAAAGTTCAACCACGCATTCCTAATATTTGAGGAAGGTTATGCAGCGACTGGGTTCTTCCACAACTAGGCACTCCACAATATTTTGCGATCTTCAACGGCATGTTTATTGCTTGGTTGCTCGATCCGGTTTAGCACCACTTATGTTATTTCCCTACTATTGCTGCGTCCCAATGTGCCTACTTATACTACGCCCTTAAAGTATGTACTATTTTGGTGAAGAAAAAGTACACACTTTTGAGTGTGTAGAAGAGTAGGCAAGCTTTGGGACATACTATAACGTCATACAATTGCGTCTTTAACGGTCCGCTCTGTCGCATAATTACACGCATCCCGTCACTGTAAACTGGCCTGTCAATCATCATGTCACAGTTAACATCCTCCACATTTTATTTAATTTAACTTCCTATCGTATTGGAGAGAAATGAAGTAGCATGTTGATCTGCCAGCCGTGGGTCTTTATGCGGAGAACTCTGCTCATATTTTTTGCATAATGATGCATTTAAAAGTTAATGGCCAAACGGATGTTTATAAAAGTTCACATTGTTGTTGTAGATGAAATACACTAACACAGATAACATTTAATAAAAAAATTTAACAGGATAAATGTTGATTATTAGTAACTCAAACCCCTTTAAAACTAACCGTCGGTCGCGCACATCCGCCATGTTTGTAGTTTTTAACTACTATAACGTCATACAATTGCGTCTTTAACGGTCCGCTCTGTCGCATAATTACACGCATCCCGTCACTGTAAACTGGCCTGTCAATCATCATGTCACAGTTAACATCCTCCACATTTTATTTAATTTAACTTCCTATCGTATTGGAGAGAAATGAAGTAGCATGTTGATCTGCCAGCCGTGGGTCTTTATGCGGAGAACTCTGCTCATATTTTTTGCATAATGATGCATTTAAAAGTTAATGGCCAAACGGATGTTTATAAAAGTTCACATTGTTGTTGTAGATGAAATATCCTAACACAGATAACATTAAATTAAAAATTTTAACATGTTAAATGTTGATTATTAGTAACTCAAACCCCTTTATCTAAACCTCTCTACTTAACCGTCGGTCACACACAACCGCCATGTTTGTAGTTTTTAACGTGTTTTATTCATCTTTGTAGTTCTGAACCGAATCATTCGTCAAACCGCAATGGATTGTGGGTAGTATTAGCCATCTGAGTGTGCACAGATCCACACTTCAAAAATCTACCTGAAATAGTAGACCATCTGGGGACTTCTGGCATACTCTTTTCAACATACTATGCTTTGAGACACGCTTACTTTAATCTCACATACTATTTAGGATGGATAGTATGAACATTGGGACGCAGGGCATGTCATGCAAGAATCAGTGGGCGGGGCTACAGAATTGGCGTTGATATTCTTCTGTGGAGGTGGTGTTTAACCTATCTATTAGGCACATTCTAGGATCTGGCATTCGCTGGGCCTGGTGTCAATAAAAGCTTTTATTTCAGTAACAAGGAAGTTTTCAGTTCTGAAACTTACAGGATATTCTTTTAGTATGATGACCTCTTATATATCAAAAGCCCAAGTAAAAGTTCATTTCTCAATTCATGACACCTTTAAATTCTCGAGCTTGTTGTAGCAGGATTGATTCAGATTGGGTGTCAATGTTTTTCTGAAAGTGATTCCAATGATATCGTTTCTTTGTGCCTTTATTGTTATAGCTGTGGTGTGGACTCTGCTATTCTTTAATATTGAGATTGATTTTTAGAACTGTATCTTTATCGTTATCTTTATAGTTATCGTCCTTGGTGATATCCATAATGCTGTATAAATAATTCCAGCTGCTGTAAAATGTTTTTCACTCTTGAAATGATTAACCGAGGGTTGATATTTCACACAGCATATTTATAAACCCACAGGTTAATGTTCTTATTTTCATATTTATGAGGTGAATAAAACTGATTGGACAAATAACAGAACCCAACCGGTTTAAAAATTTCACATTTTGTTATTTTTAGAATTTTTTACTTCAACTGAATAGTACGAAACTTGGTAAAGGTTTTCACACTTGCTATGTGAACACACACACAAAAAATGGATATGATTCGAAAACATTAAAAGGTCCTGGAAAAAAGTCACACTTGTATTGGAAATTAATGGGAAGCAAAATTCATCTAGTGGAAACGTTTTGTACTGCGCCCAAACAAAATATTACTGAAAGCTAATTTTTTGAGATATCAAACTCAAATTTGGAACACAACTTGTTTAGATTTATGGCTTTTATTTCCATGCAGTTTCAAAGTATGACATGTTTTGGAAAATATATATTTCATATAATATTTGTTAAAAAGTATTTTTTTTATTTTTAAGTCTATGCTTTTTTATTTTTAAGTCTATGCTCAAAAAGTGTTTAACAGGTAATAATTGGATACATAACCATTCCATAAATATAATTTAGTACCATACAATCCCCTAAAATGCAAAATATTAAACATTATCGATCTAAAATCCTGTACATTCATTTCACCGAAATAAAAAAATCACTCATTTTTGACCGCCACGCGAGCAGCACCAGAGGGTTAAAGGTATAGTTCACCCCAAAATGAAAATTCTGTCATTAATTACTCACCCTCATGTCGTTCCTAACCCGTAAGACCTTCATTTATCTTCGGAACACAAATTAAGATATTTTTTATCAAATCCATGAGCTTTCTGACCCTGCATAGACAGCAACGCAACTGAAACTTTCTCAGACCCAGAAATGTAGTAAGGACATCGGTAAAATAGTCCATGTGACATCAGTGGCTCAACTTCAATTTTGCAAAGCTACGAGAATACTTTTTGTGTGCAAAGAAAACAAAAATAACGACTTTATTCAACAATTCTTCTCCCCCGAGTTACCGTCTTCTGCCATTTTGGAGAGTACCATGATGCATGCTCGCGCTTTCCCTGAACATAACCAAGGCGCAGCGCATACTTTTTGTGCGCAAAAAAAACAAAAATAACGTTATTCAACAATTCTTCACAAAAAGTATACTTGCAGCTTCGCAAAATTACGGTTGAACCACTGATGTCACATGGACTGTTTTACCGATGTCCTTACTACATTTCTGGGCCTGGGAACGTTTCAGTTGCGTTGCTGTCTATGCAGGGTCAGAAAGCTCTCGGATTTCATCAAAAATATCTTAATTTGTGTTCCGACCATGAACGAAGGTTTGGAAGATTACGAAAACAAACAATTTTTTTCAACGGATTAACTTGCACGGATTAATTGTTTACATCAAGACTAGCAATGTGCGCTAGTAAAGTAAATAAAGTCAATTTTGATTTCATGCGGACTTTAAACACTTCAGTTTACGCGTTTGATGTTCGACATTTTTACCGGTTTCCGTCAGAGTGACGAGGAGACGAAACAAGGGTGTTCTGCGACTTTAGAAAGCCTAGGACTCTTTAATAAGGTAACGTTAAGCACCGAGGCAGTTTATGACAACTCGCCGTAACGTTCTGGCAAAATGGCCTTAAACCAGCTCTCAAGCACGTTTTTATAACCCAAGGTTAAAATTGTCTTTTGCACAGTGCTTTAACACAGTGTTTAATGTAGCTCCTATGAACTTAAAGAATACAGCAAGTGTTTCGTCGTAATTTTGCATATTGCACACACGAAGCGGTTGTAGATAAACATAACTGACATATAATAATTATAACTTTTATAAAGTGTGGGCTTTGCGAGCAGCTAAACGACAAAAAGCTATTATTAACTCATATTAATAACTCCTGACTAGGAGTGAACGATTTTTAGGTATACGTTAAAGACGTTATCGTCTGTAAAATATCCACAGGAGAAAAAAATGCAGTTTGCATGTTTCAATTGCCCTCCTGCCCCTCTTTCAGATAACGTGGCCCCAGCCAATAGCTTTTCACCTGGACACAAGACATCTGTATGCATTAGTCACATGTTTTTCTCTCTGATTCCTTGTATTTTAATTGTCTATATCAGTGGTTTGGCTTCAGGATGCACACTGGACATCAAGTGTGACCAAACAAAGTAACAAAACTGAATGGCAGCCAATAATTTACCACACAAAACATACTGTGGATGCCACAAATATCCTCAAATGCAAAAGAAGCCATATATAATGTAAAGTAATCTGGGTCATATTTTCCTTTATATACTGTAGTTTTGGTCAGGGCTTTCGAGAATGAGGTCATTTTATGCAATCTGCTTTTGTTGGCTTTTAACTACTGTAATTTGACTAGTGACAGATAAGCTTGTGCCAATATAGTGTTGTGTTTTGACACACAACTAAATTGGTTGCCACAACAACAGAAGATATGAGAAGTATTTTATCCTCCCTTTTAAAAGCGGAAAGTCTTAAAGTTACATTTCAGTGAGGAGTAAAGTATTGTTTTTCTCTGCTGTCCATAATGAATTTTTTGGTCACGACACACCAGTTGAGAACCACCACTCAAAAGTTTGGCAAGATTTTTAAAGGGGTGGTTGATTATGATTTCACTTTTTGAACTTTAGTTAGTGTGTAATGTTGCTGTTAGAGCTTAAACAACATCTGCAAAGTTACGACGCTCCGAGTTCAATGCAAAGGGAGATATTTTCTTTTAAAGAAATCGCTGTACATAAACCCTGCCCCCAGGAACATGCAACTACCCGTAATGGTAAGGGGGCGTGACGTTTCCGGACAACGTGCACTAGGCGATTAGCGAATCACAAACACACTCAGCCCGCTAACCAATCAGAGCCCATTGCATATTTTTGAGGGAGGGGCTCAATAGAACCAGGAACTCAACAGACAGTTTGGACGAGAATGGAAACAGCGGTGTAGAATAAAGGTAAAATATGTTAAAAAAATGTTTTTTTTTAAAATAATGTTTCTTTAAAAACGAAGCATGAGCACATGTTACACTGCACCCCATAAACACAATCAAGCTTTCGAAACTAGGCGAATAGCGAATCACAAACACACTCAGCCCGCTAACCAATCAGAGCCCATTGCATATTTTTGAGGGAGGGGCTTAATAGAACCAGGAACTCAACAGACAGTTTGGACGAGAATGGAAACAGCGGTGTAGAATAAAGGTAAAATATGTTAAAAAAATGTTGTTTTTTTTTAAATAATGTTTCTTTAAAAACGAAGCATGAGCACATGTTACACTGCACCCCATAAACACAATCAAGCTTTCGAAAAAAGCTGATCAACCACCCCTTTAATGTCTTTGAAAGAAGTCTCTCATGCTCACTAAGGCTGCATTTATTTGATCAAAATATAGTAAAAACAGTAATATTGTGAAATATTATTACAATATAAAACAACTGTTTTATATTTATTCCTGTGATGACAAAGATGAATTTTTAGCAGCCATTTCTCCAGTCTTCAGTGTCACATAATCCTTTAGAAATCATTCTAATATGCTGATTTGTTGATCAAGAATTTTTTTTTTCTTATTATCAATGTTGAACACAGCTGTGCTGCTTTATATTTTTGTGGAAACTGTTACAAATTCTTTTATAGGATTCCTTAAAGTATATAAAATTCTAAAGAACAGCATTTATTTTAATTTTGAATGGAAATCTTTTGTAATATTTTAAATGTCACTTTTGATCAATGCATCCTTGCTAAATAAAAGTATTAATTAAAAAAAAAATCTTACTGACCCCAAAATTTTGAACAGTAGTGTATGTAGAAATGAAAATTAGTATAACATTTTAGAGTATGGTTAATTTTTAGGTCATGGTACCTAATGCTTTAACTTACCAGAATGTAGAAAGTAAAATGTGCACACTAAACAACACAAAACTGACTTTTGCCACTGCTGACAGGCGTACGTGTAGATGTGAGCACCTGTTGAGAAAATCCACTCATGAGCACACTGTTTCGGGACAGCTCACACATGTCACATGAGCTCAGCTTCCACACCTGAGCAGCGATGCTGTACTCCTCCATCAGCGGCTCCTGAACAACCACACACACTAGGTCAAACACATTGAGACCTCACTTAAGGAATAACAGATATAATTAAAAATATTTTAACATCTGATGGTATAGTTTGGCTTGTAACCTTTGTGAAGTGGAACTGCAGTGGGTCATCAGTGGACAAAGACACCATGAGACCCCGGGACAGGTACTCAGGCAGTGGATTTCGATGGTAACTGAGGAAGAGGCTGTTGTTGCTGAGTGGGGACATGGCTATGCCGATCTGAGCCAGGTAATACAGATACTGCAGTACAGGAGCCTGAGGAAGATACACAAACGTCTCTCTCTGGGTGGACTGATAAGCTCTTGACTGTTTGCAATGATAAGAATATTAGCTCTAAAATATCAAGTGTGAAAAAACGTGTTGTTGTTCTGTCAAAATTGTTCACAGTAAGTCAAAGTTGAAGAGACCCTCTCTTCAGAAATCAATGTTTGAATGGCTGTTGAATACTGGCACCTTTCAAAAATTGTTTACCATGTTAAGGTCTGATATTAACACATACGGCCTTGGGCTGATAAAAAACAATCATGAAAAAAAATATTTCTTGAGTTCACACTTACATCAAATAAATAGAGTTATGCGTATTTGGTGTGCTGTCCGAGGGGAGGGCTCCGAGCTCCAAATATACCTATTATCTTGTTAATTGGGTTGCTTACTGAATAAGCTCCTCTCACGTTAATTAGGTTAATTATCTGAACGTGCTCCTCCTGAACTTTGTTAATAAAAAAATCATTTAAAATATGAACATTCTTTGTATCTGAGCAGAACAGATTTCTAAGGACAACCATGATTCAGTGGAAGTATCTAGAGTTTCTTTACTTTTCTCAGAAGCAGGCCATGGGAAATATTTTCTGACAGCAGAAATCCAGACACGAGGTGGTGAATAGGCCCTGCCTCTCCACAGTGCGGACGTAATACAAAGGAATTCAAGTTTCTTTGCCTGTTGGGAGAAAGAGATGACATTTAATTACAACCGTGGAGCTAAAAACATCTTTTAATTCATTAACCTACACATTAGTTTTAATCCATCTTTCAAAAAAAAAAAAAAGCTCAATTTTAATCGGTATAAAATAAATTTTTACCTTAATTAATATACTGTATTGTGGTAAACAAAATATGCACTTAGGTGCATCAAATACCTGCGCAGGTGGTTGAGTACAGTCATATTCGCATACATATAGTACAGATAATACGAGTATGGAGGATTGTCCTCCTCCGTCCAGTTCACAGGTTTTGGACTGTCCAGGTTAAAGATGCGATGCTCAGGTTTTGACTCATCATCCACACTATCAAACCCCATAACCTGAAGGGCACATCAACATTCAATCTCACAATACAATGAAACTGTGATCATACTTGTTGATAATCTGATTTTATTTATACACAGGGTGAATAGTGATAGTTTTATTTTGTGGAGTAAAATGGGACCGTTGATTTAACCACTGAAATTAAACTTTAAATGACAGACACTTTCTTACAAGCAACTTAAGAGGCAACTTACAGCCTTTTTATAGGGACAATAATAAATGTATGTGCCAGGGGTTGAATCTTTGGGTTACTAGGTCAGATCATTAACCACTACCGCCACCCCTTGTCTTCTAAAGAAAAAGGTAGTAAGTGTAAAATCAAATGCAAACGCAATGTATGCTTCTGCTCCACAGAAGCACATTTACATATAATTGTACACTCAAGCTTTACTACTGTACATTACTAAAAGTTCACTCACATGTTGCAGAAAGAGATGCAGCTGTGGGTGGCTGCTGGGATTCACAGTGA
>NW_015650373.1:1393595-1403586 GCF_001515625.1 Sinocyclocheilus rhinocerous
AATCCATCTTTCAAAAAAAAAAAAAAAAAAAAAACCTCAATTTTAATTGGTATAAAATACATTTTTACCTTAATTAATATACTGTATTGTGGTAAACAAAATATGCACTTAGGTGCATCAAATACCTGCGCAGGTGGTTGAGTACAGTCATATTCGCATACATATAGTACAGATAATACGAGTATGGAGGATTGTCCTCCTCCGTCCAGTTCACAGGTTTTGGACTGTCCAGGTTAAAGATGCGATGCTCAGGTTTTGACTCATCATCCACACTATCAAACCCCATAACCTGAAGGGCACATCAACATTCAATCTCACAATACAATGAAACTGTGATCATACTTGTTGATAATCTGATTTTATTTATACACAGGGTGAATAGTGATAGTTTTATTTTGTGGAGTAAAATGGGACCGTTGATTTAACCACTGAAATTAAACTTTAAATGACAGACACTTTCTTACAAGCAACTTAAGAGGCAACTTACAGCCTTTTTATAGGGACAATAATAAATGTATGTGCCAGGGGTTGAATCTTTGGGTTACTAGGCCAGATCATTAACCACTACCGCCACCCCTTGTCTTCTAAAGAAAAAGGTAGTAAGTGTAAAATCAAATGCAAACGCAATGTATGCTTCTGCTCCACAGAAGCACATTTACATATAATTGTACACTCAAGCTTTACTACTGTACATTACTAAAAGTTCACTCACATGTTGCAGAAAGAGATGCAGCTGTGGGTGGCTGCTGGGATTCACAGTGACCTCAAACAGAGGCATAAAAATGTTCTCTAGCATCTCCTGGAAGTTAGATAGCTGCTTTTTGGTGTGGTACACATCGCTGTAAAGGAAGGGAACAGCCTGTTACCTGTTATCTTAGTGATGTTTTTAATTTAGTCTGAAATGTATATTTTATGTGCAGTGAAAAAAACATTTGGAAATAAGACCACTTATTTAGGTGCTTTTCAATGTAATAATAATATACACCACTGTTCAAATGTTTGGGGTCTGTAAGATATTTTTTTAAGAAAAATAGCTTTATTCAGCAAGGACACTTTGATAAAAAGTGGAAAATAAATATCAAGGTTTCCACATAACTATTAAGTAGCACAACAGTTTACAACATTGTTAACAATAAGAAATGTTTCTTGAACATCAAATCAGCATATTAGAATGATTTCTGAAGGATCATGTGACACTGAAGACTGGAATAATGACTGCTGACAATTCAACTTTGCCATCACAGGAACAAATTACTTTTTAAAATACATTTAAATAGAAAACAGTTATTTACAATTTTAATAATCGTTCACAATACTACTGTTTTTACTGTACTTTGGATCAAATAAATGCAGCCTTGGTGAACATAAGACACTTCTTCCAAAAACATAAAAAAAATCGTATTGACCCCAAACTTTTAGACAAGAGTAAATATTTGTATTTTTTTATTTTATCAGAGATTTAGGCCTACTGTAGGCATCAGATAAAATACTGCCACTTTATACCGATACTTCTTAATGTTCAGTACTCACAATAACCGGGGCACCTGCACCAGCCAGCGCACATTATCTGAATAAACTTTGTGTTTGACGGCCCACTGAGCCAGTTTATCCCATTCATCTCGTGAGCGGCCGTAGATGGAGAGTCTCAGCTCCACATTCTGATATTTGCTCTCCTCCAGGTCTGCCATCACCTCCTGAAATGCACCAACATACAACTATCAACAGGGGGCACACTTTACCATATGAAACTGAATTCATCCTCAATTTATGTTGTTAACCTCAAAAGATTATAAGGAACAGATACCTTGATTATGTGCCCGAAGTATTTCCCCTCAATATGGTTGTCAGTCTTGATAAAGATTTCTCGGAGGATGGACTCTCCAATTGGGTTGTATTTGGAATTGAATTTATCAAAGCGGTGGAACGTGTTACGGTCCTACAGGAAAGAGAGAATATTTTTATCATTTAAAAAAAGCTTTCCCCCCCCTCATCCTGCTTTCCAAAACTACTTCTTCAATGTTGCCCAATTATTTCCATGTACAATTTAGAGAAGAATCTCATTTAGTAAAGATTTTAATTCACGTGGATTAGGGACCCATTAAACTGTGTGCAACTTTGTACAGCATTCATTTAGAGTCACAGTTTGCATTCAGTAGAGAACAACAGGTCATTTAAGTGTAAACCAATGAAGCTTGTGCGACTGCATCTGCAACTCTGTGCAACATATTTTTAGTGAGAGTGACCTACATCCCACGCAAACTCATTAAGTTTGAAACTCCCACTAAATATTTGACTTGGCATCTACTGTGTGAAACAACTTCAAGTTAACTTTATTTTAAGTTCTTTTAAAACTATTTCATGGTTCTGTGTTATTTCAGTTTTCTGTTCTTTTATGTTCATATTTTTGTTAATAGTCACTTTATTAGGTTTTAATGAATAATTGTTAAGTCAACCAGATATAACATATTAAGCACTACCATTCAAAAGTTTGTGGTCAGTAAGTCTTTTAAGAAATGAATAGCCTACTTTTATTCAACAATGACACATTAATTGGACAAAAAGTGACAGCAAAGACATTTATGATGTTTTGAAATATTTCTATTTTAAATCAATGCTGTTCTTTTGAACTTTCTATTCAACAAAGAATCCTGAAAAAAAGTGTAATATTTTCATTTCAACTGTTTTCAACATTCACAACAAAAATGTTTCTTAAGCACCAAATCAGCATATTAGCATGATTTCTAAAAGATCATGTGACACTGAAGACTAATGAGCAATGACTGCTGAAAATTTAGCTTTGCAATCACAGGAATAAAATTTTAATAATATAATAATTACAATATTTCACAATTATATTTCACAATATTACTGTTTTTACGGTAGTTTTGATTAAATCTTGGTGAACATAAGAGACCTCTTTCAAAAATATAAAAATCTGTAAGCCCCAAACATTTTAACAGTAGTGTATTCACAACTGTAGTGTATATTCAGTTTCTATTATTATTATTATTGATTATTATGTCTAATTGCTAGTGATGGTATAAGTATTTTTTCTAACCACTGATGGCATGTGTATAAGTACCTCTACAGTTCTTACCGCATGCATATCCAGAGTGTCTACGCTGAGGTCAAAGGCCGTCAGGTTCATGCTCTCAAACACCTCTGATAGAGTCTGTCCTCGGCCTTGTTCTACATGGACGATTTCACCTGGATATTTCTTCATGGCTCTTTTAATAAAGCGCAGCAGGTGCTTCTGATTCATGCAGGATGAAGCATGGATATGTGTGTCCACCTGAAGGTCAAGATGTCAAAGTTCAATAGTGATAATCACATCACAAGTGAGCAGCAATGATTAATCAAATAATCAGATTTTTCCTGTGACAACCACTAATAAATTTAATGAACTTCAACAAAATGTTTGTGTGTTCATGCCGTTGAATAGCGGACCTTCCTGATGTTGTAGAAATCACGGTGTGGGACTTTCTTCTGTGCTGCCAACTCTTTCATCTCATTTAAGAGAATGTGCATCTGGAACTTGGAGCTGAGGTACTGCAGCCGGCGATAGCAAAAGGATTTCCTGTGTGAAAAATATACAATCGGGAATCTGTATGCTAAACCTAAGGCAGATCAGACCAGTTCTGGCTATTTTTGGGGTTAGATTTAGACTTTGCCACCTCTTCATCTTTGTGACATTATTCAGATTACAAATTAATGACAGGTCTTTATCACAGTGAGGACAGGTTCATTTTTTTTTACATTTCAATCACAGGTTCAAACTGAGGTCAGTACATATTGATTTCAATCAAGCAAAGGAGCCCACTCAGGGATCAGCTCACATTTACAGAATGAGCTGTTTCAATCAGTAATTTGATCATCTTTTCGTGATACTGCTGCATCAGAATGGAAACAAACCTCACAGTGTTCAGTACAACTTACACTGGCCCGTTAATGATGAGTGCCATCATCATGTTCATATCAGCTATGTATTCCTGCAGGTCTGGGTACGGCAAGTCCAGCTCTGAGGAACTGATGTACATTATGACCAAACAAAAAGACAAAAAAGACAAAATGTTTAAGGATTAGTTCACTACCAGAACAAACATTTCCTGATAATTTACTCACCACCCCCATGTCATCCAAGATTTTCATGTCTTTCTTTAAGGTTTCTGAGGAAAGCATTCCAGGATTTTTCTCCATATTATGGACTTTAAAGGTCCAAAGTTTCAGTGCAGCTTCAAAGGGCTCTAAACGATCCCAGCCGAGGAAGAAGTGTCTTATCTAGCGAAACAATCGGTCATTTTCTAAAATAAATAAATAAATAAAATAAAAATGTATATACATTTTAACTACAAATGCTCATCTTGCACTAGCTCCATGATGCGCATCCGCAAATTCGCACATTGTGTAATCACGGAAGGTCACGCACGGTTAGCTCTTTGTCTGTGTACTCCGGTTCAAAAAGGAAGGGTAGGGTGAAAAACTCCATCTCATTTTGTCCTCCAACTTCAAAATCGTCCCGACATCGCTGTTTTACCTTTTTTTAGTGAAGAGCATTTGACTTTCTTTGCACATTTGCTTTGTAAACGCTGGGTCGGTACTTCCGCCTACGTCACGCGTGACCTACGTAATGCATGGAGTCGAGCTAGTGCAAGATGAGCATTTGTGATTAAAATGTATTTAACTTTTTATTTTTATTTTTTAAGAAAATGCCCCATCTCTAGATTATAATTATTTCTGAGCTGGGATCGTGTAAAGTAGCGATCGTGAAATGAAGCTTTGCGAAGCACCGAGGCTTTCCCCTCAACTGTATCATAAAATGGTTCATTACTTGAAGCTTTTCACGTTGCACACTAATGACATCTTGTGGTCAAAGGTGGAAAAAGGTGCCTTTGCGTCCGCAATTTTTGGACTGTTTAATAAAAATTAATACATTTGTGCTATGAAAACTATATAAAGCAATAAAAAAATAAAATGTCGTATGAATGAGTGTGAATAAATTTATGAAAAAAATAAGCATGGGTCATGTAGGCATATATATGATCAAAATAAGTGAAGATTATTGTGGTATTGTCAGTTGAAGTGTTTTTGAAGTGGGGATTAATACAAACTAAACATGCACAAAACTACACATGTACATATTTATTTGTATTATGATTTATTCTTATCAAAGAAGTGAATGACACTTGAAACCTGCACAAGGGGTTCGCGTTATTTGAATCAGAATACGAAGCAGTCACTGATTTTGTGTGTGAAAACTTCGGACGTCACAGATCACGTGGTTATAGCAAAATGAATCAAACTCCGGTACAGTGCTTCACTGTGAGATGTTTGGTTTTTTTGATACAAGTTTCGAAGCCTCTGTGCCGAATGTCACATCACTAGAGCCCTTTGAAGCTGCACTGAAACTGCAATTTGGACCTTCAGCACATTGGCCACCATTGAAGTCCATTATATGGCGAAAAATCCTGGAATGTTTTCCTCAAAAACCTTAATTTCTTTGCGACTGAAGAAAGAAAGACATGAACTTCTTGGATGACATGGGGGTGAGTAAATTATCAGGGAATTTTTATTCTGGAAGTGAACTCCTTTAAATAAATAAAAAAATACAACTACTCCATTCTAGGCACTCCATTTCTAGCTAAACTAAGATATTACACAGATTATCACTGTTGATAACGTTTACAATGGTCAGTGAGTAAACAGGAAGAAGTCTTACTTGTGCGTGTACACATGAACAACACCATCTACCATCTTGCAAGTGTAGCCCAATCCTGGGGGCATGTTGGCAGGGTCTAGCACCTCATAGGGGTGGGTTTCTGAGACAGGAGGGTGGACCGTTGCATCTGTGGAGAACACATGATATAGGCCTAAGAGTGGGAGATGTTGTTTTGTTTTGTAACTGAATATTGATCACACAAAAATTATACTTATACATATAATAAAGTTTGGGGTTGGTAAGATTTTTTTTGTTTTTGAAAGAACATTTTTATGCTCACCAATGCTGCATTTATCTGAACAAAAATACAGTAAAACCAGTGATATTGTGAAATATTTTGGGCTGTCAACGTTAACGCGTTAACGCATGCGATTAATTTTACAATCCTTAACGCGTAATATAAAGGAAACCAGGCTGATTACATCAGAGATTGCAGAGAACAGACTCGCGTTGCATTTTCAGTGAATTATTCATTCCAGTGTGTTTCGCTTTTAAACAAACAAAAAAATTATTAATTCTGTTCATCACGCAAGTCATATGAATTACTTTTATTGTATTTTGTAATTGTGGTGGTAATGATGACAAAATTTCATTTTTGTGAACTACCGCTTTAATGAGCAGAAATGTGTTTGTTCTGTGGTTTAACTGATCATTTGTGGTTCATAAACAGATGCTGAATCTGCAAACAAAGCACATGCCTTCAGTTCTTTCCACAGTTAAGTCAATTCCATGAAATCACTCAGCTGTAAATTATTCCTCTCTTCTAAACGCAGATCAATCCAGTGTGTCTCTCTCTATTGAGTTTAAACACAATCTTAAACTTTTCCATTTACTGTACATTTTAGCTATAAGGTCCTGATTCTTGGACATAAATCATTAATCCTCAGAATACATCCTTCAGAAAACTCTGGTTCAACCCACTTGCAGATACAGAAGACTCCGGCATCTCCTCAAAGGTGTTGAGGTCCAGAGGTTGGCCACCCAGCTGCTCCTGCAGGTAACGTGCTGTAGTCCTACAGAAGCTCTGCATGGACAGAGAGATGTACTTCTCTCTGATGAACAGAGCTTTGACCACACATTTAGCAGCATCCAGCAGGTCAGTGAATGGAACCTGGGGTGTGTGAGAGAAGAAGACTAACTCAAACATTGTCTGTCTGTCCATCTATCTATCAGAGGTGGGGATTTTTCAGTGACCCCTTTCTGCAGGTCAACGATTCATTCACTCAAACGATTTGTTCAACAATACCGATTCATTCAGTTAGGTATGAGTGGGCCAATGATTCATTCACTTAATCATTTCATTAAAAAACACTGAAGCTACCTATTAAAATCATATGCTGTATAATAGGTAGGTAGCGCATTTAGTTTTAAACTAACTTCACAACCGTTACAAAAATGCATTCTATAAAGTATGAATATGGGTATAAAGGAAATTTGGACATACTACATCCACCATGTTGTCGCTGTCATTTTTTTTAATTTTACCTTTATTTAACCAGGAAGTTAACCAGGACTTTTTCAAGAGAGACCTGGCCAAGGTAGCAGCCATACAGCAAGACAATTTAAAAAAACAAGAAGTACACATTACAATAATATTTAAACATCCTCTCAACAAAAACAATCACAAGCTTCCAATACCACTCTCTTTATGATGCCTTTAAATTCACCAATAGACACAAATTTATCTAGTTTTAGATCTTTTTGTAAATTATTCCATGCCCAGGGTGCATAATATGAAAATGCTGTTTTCCCCAGTTCTGTACAAACTTATACGTTAAAAAGCAAACACTTGGAAGAGCGTAGCTGGTAATTGCCAGAACAAAGACAAAGAAGAGTACAGAGATAAGCTGGAAGTTTACCTAGCATTGCTTTATAGATGCAAATGTACCAATGCCGTTTTCTATGTATAGCTAATGATGTCCAACCCACCATCTCATATAGAATGCAATGATGAGTACGGGATTTTGCATTTGTAATAAAACGTAGTGAAGCATGGTATACCGAATCAAGGCTTGTTAAGATAGAGGAGGCCGCATGCATGTATAATATATCACCATAATCAAGCACAGTTAGGAAGGTAGCTTCTAAAAGTTTATTTTTGGCATTAAAAGTAAAATTAGATTTAGCTTTAGTTTGAGCTTCCTGATTAGATTAGATTAGACTGAACAAAAGTTTATCATCAATCCAAATACCCAAGTACTTGTAAGAAGGTACTCTTTCAATAATTTTACCATCAGATGTAAAAATACTAAGATTATCAAGTACTTGTGACTGAGCTTTTGAAAAAACTATAAACTTTGTTTTCTGTGAATTGTGTTCTGTGAATTCATGGGACCTACCAGTGTCAGTTGTGATGCTTCATTGCCAAATACTGTCCCGTCGCTTCATGGGATAGTAAAGTGTTCATCGAATGTGGTAATTTGGCTACTTTTAGAACAATATGAATTCATAAATACTACTCTTTTGGCATACTGTTTTCTGCATACTATATAGTATGGAAGCAGCATGTTTCATTCAGGGAGAAAACAAGTTTAAGCGAATCATTGAATCTTTCACTCAATCGATTAGTTTAAAAACACCGATTCATTCAAAAATGAAACCTCATTTCTTAAAGTCTGTCTGGTAAATGCTTGAGATGCTCAGCAGAATGCTTTGACTTTAAAACAAATTTCTTTGTCAAAACAAAAAAAAAAAGTTACTCACAATATTGTGTCTGAAATGAAAGTTACTGAATATTTACTTCTTAATAATTGAACTCATTTTAAAATAATATCACGTTTGTAATTGTATTGTTGTTCTGAGTATCAGCTGATCTTTTGAACACCAGTAAAATTGCAGGTGATTGCCTAAATCGATTTACATCTTTCTAACCTTTCTCAGGAGACAGTTTTACAGTATAGTGGTTGTAGCAGAAGTCCATTTCTCCTCCAGATACACAGAATTTTAGGTGAAAAAAAGTAAAAAGCAGTTCTAAAATGTTTTATTTATTTATTTTTTTACTATTAACATTCTGTATTTCCCTCTTTCAGCTCCTCTTTTTCTTGTGAAAACCCCTCAGCTGTGTTGCGGTCCCCTCATGCTTCCCTCAAGAGTTTGTGTATTTGTGTGTGGATGTGTGAAACTTGGTTCTCCCTCAGGAGTTTATGTAATGTCTGTAGTGTCCACTTCAGTTCTGTCAACAACATCTTGTTTTTGTATAACAAACAAAACAGTAAAGTGAAAAACAGAGCTGTTGCTACCCCACATTTCTCCTCTCCAGAGATGGCGACTCTCTGATACTCCCTCTCAATGACGAGCTCTCTCTCGGGATAGAGTTCTTTGGGAGCCTGGCTTTGTTCTTTCATATACCTGAGATAGAGTAAAGGTACAGCATGCTGATACTAGTTAAAAAACACTGTGTCTCACATGAATGATCTTAAAGACACTCACTCCAGATCTGTCGCACTGTCAGTTTTCATGAAGTCCTGTTTGGCTCGCAGCAGGATATCAGGCTCAAACCTCAAGAGAAACGGCATTTAATTAACTCGCTGTGGGTCAAAGGTCACATGTGCATACAGAGCATCGAATGTTGGACTAATATTGGCACATGAGTTAATTTTTTATGACACATGCCCAGCTGAAAAGACTCGTACAGTTGGACATCAGCATGTAAGTTGTGCTTCAGTTGCTGGATTACAACATGGGATGTTGATGTTCCCAGCAGGCTATTTAACTACACTAACATTCAAAAGTTTGTAGTCGTTAAAATTTTTAGTGTTTTGAAAGAAGTCTGTTATGCTCATAAAGGCTGCATTTGTTTGATCAAACATACAGTACAACAATATTGTGAAATGTTATCATAATTTTCAACTGTTTTCTATTTTAATACATGTTAAAATGTAATTTATTCCTTTGGTGGCAATGCTGAATTTTAAGCAAATACTTATTCAATTTAGTTTTTTTGTGGCAACAGAGTTACTTTTTTTCCCTGAATGTTTTGATGAATAGAAAGTTCAAAAGTACTTTATTTGGAATATAAATCTTTTTTAACCTTTTACTTTTTTACTTGTCACTTTTAATTCATTTAATGCGTCCTTGCTAAATAAAAGTAATAATTTCTTAAAGGGGTCATCGGATATGATTCTTTAGGGTCTTAATGAAAAGTTTATAACATACTTTGGTTAAAATTTCTCAATGGTAGTGTAAAACAACACCCTTTTTATCCGGTCTAAAACGGCTCTTTTCAGAGCAAGCGGTTTTGTTGCATGCCGCTTTAAATGCTAATGAGCTCTGCTG
>NW_015650373.1:1403914-1424741 GCF_001515625.1 Sinocyclocheilus rhinocerous
AACAGATAGCCTTCTCAGACAGCAGGTGAATACCAGTCGGTTGTTTTAAGTGAATGTAAACAGTAAAGAAAATATCAAATGTACATCAGTATAACGGATCCGTGCATTTCTTATGTAAATAATGTTAATCAAAAAGAGCAAAAGAAAAATTGTTCGCTGCTTTAATAGCTTTAATGGATATTTGCTTTTATGTTAATGTTAATAAAGTAATTCGGTGTGACTACAGTATTTTAAAATTGTAAAGCATAAAAAAAACATTAAATAAAAAAATAAAAAAAATCTTAACGACCCCAAACTTTTAAACAAGAGTGTAAATATTTGTATTTCTTAATTTGATCAAAGATTTAGGCCTACTGTAGACATCAGATAATAAATTGCTCCCTTACATCGATGCTTCTGAATAATAAGTACTCACAATAACCGGGGTACCTGCACCAGCCAGCGCACGTTATCTGAATAAACTTTGTGTTTGATGGCCCATTGAGCCAGTTTATCCCATTCATCTCGTGAGCGGCCGTAGATGGAGAGTCGCAGCTCCACATTCTGATATTTGCTCTCCTCCAGGTCTGCCATCACCTCCTGAAATGCACCAACATACAACTATCAGCAGGGGGCGCAATTTACTATGTTTACCATATGTTTGTTTTGTTAAACTCAAAGATTATATGGAGTAGATACCTTGATTATGTGCCCGAAGTATTTCCCCTCAACATGGTTGTCAGTCTTGATAAAGATTTCTCGGAGGATGGACTCTCCAATGGGGTTGTATTTGGAGTTGAATTTATCAAAGCGGTGGAACGTGTTACGGTCCTACAGGAAAGAGAGAATATTTTTATCATTTAAAAAAAGCTTTCCCCCCCCTCATCCTGCTTTCCAAAACTACTTCTTCAATGTTGCCCAATTATTTCCATGTACAATTTAGAGAAGAATCTCATTTAGTAAAGATTTTAATTCACATGGATTAGGGACCCATTAAACTGTGTGCAACTTTGTACAGCATTCATTTAGAGTCACAGTTTGCATTCAGTAGAGAACAACAGGTCATTTAAGTGTAAACCAATGAAGCTTGTGCGACTGCATCTGCAACTCTGTGCAACATATTTTTAGTGAGAGTGACCTACATCCCACGCAAACTCATTAAGTTTGAAACTCCCACTAAATATTTGACTTGGCATCTACTGTGTGAAACAACGCAATTTTTGGACTGTTTAATAAAAATTAATACATTTGTGCTATGAAAACTATATAAAGCAATAAAAAAATAAAATGTCGTATGAATGAGTGTGAATAAATTTATGAAAAAAATAAGCATGGGTCATGTAGGCATATATATGATCAAAATAAGTGAAGATTATTGTGGTATTGTCAGTTGAAGTGTTTTTGAAGTGGGGATTAATACAAACTAAACATGCACAAAACTACACATGTACATATTTATTTGTATTATGATTTATTCTTATCAAAGAAGTGAATGACACTTGAAACCTGCACAAGGGGTTCGCGTTATTTGAATCAGAATACGAAGCAGTCACTGATTTTGTGTGTGAAAACTTCGGACGTCACAGATCACGTGGTTATAGCAAAATGAATCAAACTCCGGTACAGTGCTTCACTGTGAGATGTTTGGTTTTTTTGATACAAGTTTCGAAGCCTCTGTGCCGAATGTCACATCACTAGAGCCCTTTGAAGCTGCACTGAAACTGCAATTTGGACCTTCAGCACATTGGCCACCATTGAAGTCCATTATATGGCGAAAAATCCTGGAATGTTTTCCTCAAAAACCTTAATTTCTTTGCGACTGAAGAAAGAAAGACATGAACTTCTTGGATGACATGGGGGTGAGTAAATTATCAGGGAATTTTTATTCTGGAAGTGAACTCCTTTAAATAAATAAAAAAATACAACTACTCCATTCTAGGCACTCCATTTCTAGCTAAACTAAGATATTACACAGATTATCACTGTTGATAACGTTTACAATGGTCAGTGAGTAAACAGGAAGAAGTCTTACTTGTGCGTGTACACATGAACAACACCATCTACCATCTTGCAAGTGTAGCCCAATCCTGGGGGCATGTTGGCAGGGTCTAGCACCTCATAGGGGTGGGTTTCTGAGACAGGAGGGTGGACCGTTGCATCTGTGGAGAACACATGATATAGGCCTAAGAGTGGGAGATGTTGTTTTGTTTTGTAACTGAATATTGATCACACAAAAATTATACTTATACATATAATAAAGTTTGGGGTTGGTAAGATTTTTTTTGTTTTTGAAAGAACATTTTTATGCTCACCAATGCTGCATTTATCTGAACAAAAATACAGTTTTTATGTTCATATTTTTGTTAATAGTCACTTTATTAGGTTTTAATGAATAATTGTTAAGTCAACCAGATATAACATATTAAGCACTACCATTCAAAAGTTTGTGGTCAGTAAGTCTTTTAAGAAATGAATAGCCTACTTTTATTCAACAATGACACATTAATTGGACAAAAAGTGACAGCAAAGACATTTATGATGTTTTGAAATATTTCTATTTTAAATATAAACATGCACAAAACTACACATGTACATATTTATTTGTATTATGATTTATTCTTATCAAAGAAGTGAATGACACTTGAAACCTGCACAAGGGGTTCGCGTTATTTGAATCAGAATACGAAGCAGTCACTGATTTTGTGTGTGAAAACTTCGGACGTCACAGATCACGTGGTTATAGCAAAATGAATCAAACTCCGGTACAGTGCTTCACTGTGAGATGTTTGGTTTTTTTGATACAAGTTTCGAAGCCTCTGTGCCGAATGTCACATCACTAGAGCCCTTTGAAGCTGCACTGAAACTGCAATTTGGACCTTCAGCACATTGGCCACCATTGAAGTCCATTATATGGCGAAAAATCCTGGAATGTTTTCCTCAAAAACCTTAATTTCTTTGCGACTGAAGAAAGAAAGACATGAACTTCTTGGATGACATGGGGGTGAGTAAATTATCAGGGAATTTTTATTCTGGAAGTGAACTCCTTTAAATAAATAAAAAAATACAACAACAAAGAATCCTGAAAAAAAAGTGTAATATTTTTATTTCAACTGTTTTCAACATTCACAACAAAAATGTTTCTTAAGCACCAAATCAGCATATTAGCATGATTTCTGAAAGATCATGTGACACTGAAGACTGAAGAGCAATGACTGCTGAAAATTTAGCTTTGCAATCACAGGAATACAATTTTAATAATATAATAATTACAATATTTCACAATTATATTTCACAATATTACTGTTTTTACGGTAGTTTTGATTAAATCTTGGTGAACATAAGAGACCTCTTTCAAAAATATAAAAATCTGTAAGCCCCAAACATTTTAACAGTAGTGTATTCACAACTGTAGTGTATATTCAGTTTCTATTATTATTATTATTGATTATTATGTCTAATTGCTAGTGATGGTATAAGTATTTTTTCTAACCACTGATGGCATGTGTATAAGTACCTCTACAGTTCTTACCGCATGCATATCCAGAGTGTCTACGCTGAGGTCAAAGGCCGTCAGGTTCATGCTCTCAAACACCTCTGATAGAGTCTGTCCTCGGCCTTGTTCTACATGGACGATTTCACCTGGATATTTCTTCATGGCTCTTTTAATAAAGCGCAGCAGGTGCTTCTGATTCATGCAGGATGAAGCATGGATATGTGTGTCCACCTGAAGGTCAAGATGTCAAAGTTCAATAGTGATAATCACATCACAAGTGAGCAGCAATGATTAATCAAATAATCAGATTTTTCCTGTGACAACCACTAATAAATTTAATGAACTTCAACAAAATGTTTGTGTGTTCATGCCGTTGAATAGCGGACCTTCCTGATGTTGTAGAAATCACGGTGTGGGACTTTCTTCTGTGCTGCCAACTCTTTCATCTCATTTAAGAGAATGTGCATCTGGAACTTGGAGCTGAGGTACTGCAGCCGGCGATAGCAAAAGGATTTCCTGTGTGAAAAATATACAATCGGGAATCTGTATGCTAAACCTAAGGCAGATCAGACCAGTTCTGGCTATTTTTGGGGTTAGATTTAGACTTTGCCACCTCTTCATCTTTGTGACATTATTCAGATTACAAATTAATGACAGGTCTTTATCACAGTGAGGACAGGTTCATTTTTTTTTACATTTCAATCACAGGTTCAAACTGAGGTCAGTACATATTGATTTCAATCAAGCAAAGGAGCCCACTCAGGGATCAGCTCACATTTACAGAATGAGCTGTTTCAATCAGTAATTTGATCATCTTTTCGTGATACTGCTGCATCAGAATGGAAACAAACCTCACAGTGTTCAGTACAACTTACACTGGCCCGTTAATGATGAGTGCCATCATCATGTTCATATCAGCTATGTATTCCTGCAGGTCTGGGTACGGCAAGTCCAGCTCTGAGGAACTGATGTACATTATGACCAAACAAAAAGACAAAAAAGACAAAATGTTTAAGGATTAGTTCACTACCAGAACAAACATTTCCTGATAATTTACTCACCACCCCCATGTCATCCAAGATTTTCATGTCTTTCTTTAAGGTTTCTGAGGAAAGCATTCCAGGATTTTTCTCCATATTATGGACGCAAAATGAATCAAACTCCGGTACAGTGCTTCACTGTGAGATGTTTGGTTTTTTTGATACAAGTTTCGAAGCCTCTGTGCCGAATGTCACATCACTAGAGCCCTTTGAAGCTGCACTGAAACTGCAATTTGGACCTTCAGCACATTGGCCACCATTGAAGTCCATTATATGGCGAAAAATCCTGGAATGTTTTCCTCAAAAACCTTAATTTCTTTGCGACTGAAGAAAGAAAGACATGAACTTCTTGGATGACATGGGGGTGAGTAAATTATCAGGGAATTTTTATTCTGGAAGTGAACTCCTTTAAATAAATAAAAAAATACAACTGAAGACTAATGAGCAATGACTGCTGAAAATTTAGCTTTGCAATCACAGGAATAAAATTTTAATAATATAATAATTACAATATTTCACAATTATATTTCACAATATTACTGTTTTTACGGTAGTTTTGATTAAATCTTGGTGAACATAAGAGACCTCTTTCAAAAATATAAAAATCTGTAAGCCCCAAACATTTTAACAGTAGTGTATTCACAACTGTAGTGTATATTCAGTTTCTATTATTATTATTATTGATTATTATGTCTAATTGCTAGTGATGGTATAAGTATTTTTTCTAACCACTGATGGCATGTGTATAAGTACCTCTACAGTTCTTACCGCATGCATATCCAGAGTGTCTACGCTGAGGTCAAAGGCCGTCAGGTTCATGCTCTCAAACACCTCTGATAGAGTCTGTCCTCGGCCTTGTTCTACATGGACGATTTCACCTGGATATTTCTTCATGGCTCTTTTAATAAAGCGCAGCAGCCTTTAAATAAATAAAAAAATACAACTACTCCATTCTAGGCACTCCATTTCTAGCTAAACTAAGATATTACACAGATTATCACTGTTGATAACGTTTACAATGGTCAGTGAGTAAACAGGAAGAAGTCTTACTTGTGCGTGTACACATGAACAACACCATCTACCATCTTGCAAGTGTAGCCCAATCCTGGGGGCATGTTGGCAGGGTCTAGCACCTCATAGGGGTGGGTTTCTGAGACAGGAGGGTGGACCGTTGCATCTGTGGAGAACACATGATATAGGCCTAAGAGTGGGAGATGTTGTTTTGTTTTGTAACTGAATATTGATCACACAAAAATTATACTTATACATATAATAAAGTTTGGGGTTGGTAAGATTTTTTTTGTTTTTGAAAGAACATTTTTATGCTCACCAATGCTGCATTTATCTGAACAAAAATACAGTAAAACCAGTGATATTGTGAAATATTTTGGGCTGTCAACGTTAACGCGTTAACGCATGCGATTAATTTTACAATCCTTAACGCGTAATATAAAGGAAACCAGGCTGATTACATCAGAGATTGCAGAGAACAGACTCGCGTTGCATTTTCAGTGAATTATTCATTCCAGTGTGTTTCGCTTTTAAACAAACAAAAAAATTATTAATTCTGTTCATCACGCAAGTCATATGAATTACTTTTATTGTATTTTGTAATTGTGGTGGTAATGATGACAAAATTTCATTTTTGTGAACTACCGCTTTAATGAGCAGAAATGTGTTTGTTCTGTGGTTTAACTGATCATTTGTGGTTCATAAACAGATGCTGAATCTGCAAACAAAGCACATGCCTTCAGTTCTTTCCACAGTTAAGTCAATTCCATGAAATCACTCAGCTGTAAATTATTCCTCTCTTCTAAACGCAGATCAATCCAGTGTGTCTCTCTCTATTGAGTTTAAACACAATCTTAAACTTTTCCATTTACTGTACATTTTAGCTATAAGGTCCTGATTCTTGGACATAAATCATTAATCCTCAGAATACATCCTTCAGAAAACTCTGGTTCAACCCACTTGCAGATACAGAAGACTCCGGCATCTCCTCAAAGGTGTTGAGGTCCAGAGGTTGGCCACCCAGCTGCTCCTGCAGGTAACGTGCTGTAGTCCTACAGAAGCTCTGCATGGACAGAGAGATGTACTTCTCTCTGATGAACAGAGCTTTGACCACACATTTAGCAGCATCCAGTAGGTCAGTGAATGGAACCTGGGGTGTGTGAGAGAAGACGACTCACTTAAACATGGTCTGTCTGTCTGTCTTAGGAAATAAGTATGAGTGGGTCAATGATTCATTCACTTAATCGTTTTGTTAAAAAAACACTGAAGCCACACTTAAAATCACATACTAGGTACCACATTTAGTTTGAAACAAACTAAAACACATTCTATAAAGTATGAATATGGGTAGTATGAATAGAATTTGGACATACTACCTCCACCATGTTGTCACTGTCATGGGACCTACCAGTGTCAGTTGCGACACTTCATTGCCAACTACTGTCCCGTGGCTTCATGGGATAGTAAAGTGTCCATCAAATGTGGTTGGACATAGTAGGTAATTCGGGTACTTTTAGAATACTATAAATTCAGAAATACTACTCTTTTGGTGTACTGTTTTCTGCATACTATACAGTATGGAAGTAGCCATATTTGGACACAGCATGCTTCATTAAGGGAGAAAACAAGTTTAAGTGAATCACTGAATCTTTTACTCAATCGATTAGTTTAAAAACACAGATTCATTCAGAAATGAAACCTAATTTCTTAGAGACTGTCCGGTAGATGCTTGAGATGTTCAGCAGTTTGCTTTGACTTTAAAACTAATTTCTTTGGCAGAACAAAACCAAAGTTACTCTGAAATGCAAGTTACTGAATATTTACTTCTTATTTATTGGGCTCATTTAAAAATAATATCACGTTTGCAATTTTGCCGTTGGTCTGAATATCACCTGATCTTTAGAACACCAGCACAACTGCAGGTGTGATTGCCTAATCCTATCTACATCTTTCTAACCTTTCTAAGGAGACAGTTGTACAGTATAGTAGTTGTAGCAAAGGTCCATTTCTCTTCCAGATCCAAAGATTCATGAATGTAAAAAAAGCTGTTCTAAAAGTTGTATTTGTTTATACATTTTTACTATTAATGTTCTGTATTTCCCTCTTTCAGTTCCTCTTTTTCTTGAGAAAACCTGTCAGCTGTGTTGCTGTCAGCTCATGTTTCCCTCAGGAATTTGTGTAACTGTGTGTGGATGTGTGAAACTTGGTTCTCCCTCAGGAGTTTATATAATATCTGTAGTGTCCACTTCAGTTCTGTCAACAACATCTTGTTTCTGTATAACAAACAAAACAGAAAAGTGAAAAACTGAGCTGTTGCTACCCCACATTTCTCCTCTCCAGAGATCGTGACTCTCTGATACTCCCTCTCAGGGATGAGCTCTCTCTCAGGATAGAGTTCTTTGGGTGCCTGGCTTTGTTCTTTCATATACCTGAGAAAGAGTAAAGGTACAGCATGCTGATACTAGTTAAAAAACACTGGGTCCCACATGAATGATCACAGAACATCTTAAACACTCACTCTAGATCTGTCGCACTGTCAGTTTTCATGAAGTCCTGTTTGGCTCGCAGTAGGATATCAGGCTCAAACCTCAAGAGAAATGGCATTTAAATTAACTCACTGTGGGTCAAAGGTCACATGTGCATACAGAGCAGTGAATGTTGGACTAATATTGGCACATGAAGTGATGAGTAAAATTTTCATTACACATTTTCAGCTGAAAAGACAAGTACAGTTGGACATCAGCATGCCATATGTTGTGTTTCAGTTGCTGGACTACAACATGAGACGCTGATGTTCCCAGAAGGCTATTTAACTACACTACCGGTCAAAAGTTTGTGGTTGGTAACATTTTTAATGTTTTTGAAATAAGTCTCTAATGCTCATAAAGGCTGCATTTATTTGATGAAACGTACAGTAAAAACGGTAATATTGTACAATATTATTATACCTTACTATTGTTTTCTATTTCCATACATTTTAAAATGTAATTTATTCCTTTGGTGGCAATGCTGAATTTTAAGCAAATATTTATTCAATATATATTTTGTTGCTAAAGACTTTTTTTTTCCTCAGATTTTTTTGATGAATAGAAAGTACTTTATTTGGAATATAAATATTTTGTAACCTTTTACTTTTTTTACTGTCACTTTTGATTAATTTAATATGTCCTTACTGAATATAAGTAATAATTTCTTTAAAAAAAACAAAAAAACATATATATCTTACTGACCCATACACCAGATGCGACAGTTGTCGCGCCGCAACAGCAAATGTCTGTCTACACTGGACGCGACAAAGTGACCGCTGCAAATCATTTGAATTTTGTGTCAGTACGTCATAAATAGAACAAGGCAGCAGTTTACTGTCAGGGATTTGTCGTGTCGTATCCAGTGTAGACAGCATCACTGATTTTAATGGTTTCTATAATATTTTGTTGCGTCCTGTGTAACAATAGTACATCTGTTGGTTGACTAGCTTTACTACTTTACTAGCATTAGCTTTACTTCGACATTAAAAATTTGTTGGCCATCTGGCTTTAGGAACTTTGAAGGTTACGAGGTTATAAACATGGTTATAATCATGGATATGTTTAATATTACTGAGAAAAAGTCAGAAAGCTTGTGTATTTTAGGCACTACTGTCAATGGTCGAGTTTCATGATGAATGATAGGATGTAGTACTTGATATCCTGGCTGATTTGCCGCTCCAGCCGGTGCCGCCTCTCCTCCAGCTGCTCAATAGGGCTCTCCTCAGGGAACTCATATGGAGCACTCCGCATCTCACTCTCCGCGAGGCTGCGCGAGAACAGCTCCTAAACAAACACAATTAAGCACACATTTATATAACAGCAGAAACAAACACAAAAAAATGCATTCAAGCATCGTGATTATTGTGATTGCTGCTTTGTTTACCTCTGCAATCTCTTTGTATTTGCCATCCATGGAAGTGCGCAGGTCAACGTGGCCGTGCTTGGTTACAGGGTTGCCAGGCAAAGAATACTGGGACGTGAGGAGGTGTCGGCCAACACGGAGATCTACTAGGAAGATAATGAGAGAGAGAGATCTTTATATTTCAACAGAGATGTCTTAATTGGCTTTCATTTTTAAAACATTCTGATCTTGCGGAAATGAATATGGAGAAAAACATTTGAGGATAAATTGTGATCCATTTTATTTAGCCTTGTTTTTCTGCTGTCCAGAGAAAGGCAGGGTCAGAAAGCTGCTGAAGATCCGCAACTGTTTGGCTCACAAAACAATGGAGCATTTTATATTGTATTGTATTTATATGTTATATTGTAAGCCAAAGTATGATTAAGCATGATTTTCCTTCCATATTCAGTTATTATCACAGATCTGAAATATTTTATTATCACAATATTTTGCTTCACAAACAAATGCTTCCAAACACTTTCACTTTACCGTGAGTTCACTTTACCCTTCTGCTCGAGTTCCATAGTTCCCATGAGTGATAGCAATCTTCCTAAACTCTGACACTTGATCAAATATTCATAACCCTGATGAATAATTAAGCAGCCATGTCTAGCCCCTGCACTGCAGAGAGGCAGCAGTTTACTGTCAGGGATTTGTCGTGTCGTATCCAGTGTAGACAGCATCACTGATTTTAATGGTTTCTATAATATTTTGTTGCGTCCTGTGTAACAATAGTACATCTGTTGGTTGACTAGCTTTACTACTTTACTAGCATTAGCTTTACTTCGACATTAAAAATTTGTTGGCCATCTGGCTTTAGGAACTTTGAAGGTTACGAGGTTATAAACATGGTTATAATCATGGATATGTTTAATATTACTGAGAAAAAGTCAGAAAGCTTGTGTATTTTAGGCACTACTGTCAATGGTCGAGTTTCATGATGAATGATAGGATGTAGTACTTGATATCCTGGCTGATTTGCCGCTCCAGCCGGTGCCGCCTCTCCTCCAGCTGCTCAATAGGGCTCTCCTCAGGGAACTCATATGGAGCACTCCGCATCTCACTCTCCGCGAGGCTGCGCGAGAACAGCTCCTAAACAAACACAATTAAGCACACATTTATATAACAGCAGAAACAAACACAAAAAAATGCATTCAAGCATCGTGATTATTGTGATTGCTGCTTTGTTTACCTCTGCAATCTCTTTGTATTTGCCATCCATGGAAGTGCGCAGGTCAACGTGGCCGTGCTTGGTTACAGGGTTGCCAGGCAAAGAATACTGGGACGTGAGGAGGTGTCGGCCAACACGGAGATCTACTAGGAAGATAATGAGAGAGAGAGATCTTTATATTTCAACAGAGATGTCTTAATTGGCTTTCATTTTTAAAACATTCTGATCTTGCGGAAATGAATATGGAGAAAAACATTTGAGGATAAATTGTGATCCATTTTATTTAGCCTTGTTTTTCTGCTGTCCAGAGAAAGGCAGGGTCAGAAAGCTGCTGAAGATCCGCAACTGTTTGGCTCACAAAACAATGGAGCATTTTATATTGTATTGTATTTATATGTTATATTGTAAGCCAAAGTATGATTAAGCATGATTTTCCTTCCATATTCAGTTATTATCACAGATCTGAAATATTTTATTATCACAATATTTTGCTTCACAAACAAATGCTTCCAAACACTTTCACTTTACCGTGAGTTCACTTTACCCTTCTGCTCGAGTTCCATAGTTCCCATGAGTGATAGCAATCTTCCTAAACTCTGACACTTGATCAAATATTCATAACCCTGATGAATAATTAAGCAGCCATGTCTAGCCCCTGCACTGCAGAGAACTGGACATCTCGTCCCACCGTGAAAGCACACAGGAAACGGACCGGGTATATAGATGGATTCCCCTTGTTACAGCCACCAGCAGGATTCATGAAGTTCCTGCAGATCTAAAAATGTGGCAAATCTCAAAAATAGTTTGCAATACCAGTGCACTTACAGTAGCAGCACTTTAGGGCACACTAACCTGTGGGCTACAAAAGATCTGCAGTAGTTACAATACAGGTAACAGCTGCTTTCTGGGCCTGAATTCATCCTGAGATCACGTGATGAGCTCAGCAGTTGCTATATTGACATATTCATCGATGTTTTACTAAGAGCTGAAACTTCCCATTTTAAGCCTGAGACGAATCCATCATTATGAAAAGCTACACTTAGCATGAAGTTTTTTCTGTCTGTGGAAGCTCTTTTCATCGTAGCAGCATAATCATTTACTCTTGTAGTTTAAATCCCTTGCTGTATAATTCTTAATCTGTATAAATGTATGTGCTTGTTAATCGCTGTTGTTTTGATCTCCTGGTTTTACAGTTTCACCCTTAATCTGAATTACTCATATAAATTAAACCAAATGACTTCCTCAACACTGGATTAATGACACTGCATTACATTAAAAAAATAGTATTTAACAACGTTCCACTTCAGTTCTGTCAAGTGTTACATTGTTCAAGTGTTACATCGAGTGTAAATTCATTTGAGAAGCAAAACGTAAATATGATTGAAAAAGCAATAGTGAATATTTTCAGAATAGCGTTAAAAAGCAATTCAAGTTTAATCTTTAAGATTATTTTTTTGTTTTTTATTTTAGCATAAATTGAAGATTTTTTTGCCTAAAAACATGAAAAATTCTTAAACTTTAAAGATTTGATAGAATCTTGAATACATACAAAATTGTGCTTCTCAGGTGCACATCCATTCAAAGGTTTGGGGTTAGAATTTTTTTATTATTATTCAACAAGGACGCGCATTCAATTGATCAAAATTGTCAGTAAGCAGCAGAACAACTTTCAACAATTTATAATAATAAGAAATGTTTCTTGAGCACCAAATCAGCCTTTTAGAATGATTTCTGAAGGATCATGTGACACTGAAGACTGCTGAACAGCTGTACTGTTTTTACTTTATTTTTGATCGAAAAAATGCTGTCTTGGTGAACATAGACTTATTTAAAAAACATTTTAAAAATCTTACCAACCCCAAACTTTTGAACAGTGTAATTTGATTATGTTTTACTGTTAAACTAGATATAAGTATGTCAGAAAACTTGACATATCATGTTAAACAAAGTTGAAAAGATCTACTCCAGACTGATTTGCATAAAATGTGCTGTGACATAATAAACATGGCTTAATTTTGAGTAGATAAAACACATTGTTTTGTCTTCCTAAATACAGCAGATTTTGAGGATACAATACTTTCGCAATGAAAATACTTAAGTCACTGTCATCCTCTAAGGGATTGACGTTTGTTGTTTTTCTAGAGCTTTACCATGATTCCTATTCATAACCTCAATAACAAAGACTTTGTTATAACAATGCCATTTGATGTACTGCACACATTCTCCTTGCAGAAAGTACGAATCGCCATCCGCCTGCTTAGACTCAAGTACTACCGGTAATTACGAACCACTGCCGTGTAATTATCCACAGCGCTCAAACACAAACGAGAGTAGCAGAACTGAATAATTTAAAGTTTGGTATCAGCGGATGTGGCCCATAGCTGCCGGTATGGAGTCATGTTATACTAACCCTCATTCTACTGGAGTTTACATAATGCTTCATAAGGTCCTGCTGCTCATTGTTTTACTGTTCTGGCAAAGTTAATGTGTAACATACTTATCAGTGAGTTTATTGAAGGTAATTAACGACAGGATTGTCTAGGAGATGAACTCGGTGCTAAAATCTGTGTGGCCTTTTCACAGGCCTAGATGGGTGGACTAATTATGACAATGACAGTTCATTAGCACACATCACAGATAGACTCAGCATGAGATGCACGCACAACCTCACACTTATAATCACACTCTCTCTTTTCACACTTCTCATTTACCTCCTCACGATCACGGCCTACACATTTCTCACTTAACTGCAAGCTAAAGCATAAAGAAGATTATAGCAAGAGATTTTGTCAGGATTTTTGACATGCGTGTGTGTGTATAGAACAGTGAAAAGCCGCAGGTGGAGACTGATAGACCCACTGGCGTGTGTATAATCTTCTTCTCACGTGTGTTATTTTGGGAGTTTCATGCTTGTTACATAACCACCATCCCCCTCAAACACAGGATCACTACATAAACAGCAAAGCAGAAAAACACTCAAAACTGGTCAGAGTGGCTAACCTCTTCTGTACGGATGAGCTTCAACCGTGCAATTACAAAACACAGGTAATGGAGTTATCGATTCTGATGGTAAACATTCTAGAATGAGGGTCTATAAATGTCACATATTTAAGAATGGGAGAGGTGAATAATCAGTGTAGTGAGATATAGAGCTGAGAGATAAGAACAGCACTAGAATGACCAGTGCCCCTCTATGACACAGGAGATGAGGTCAAAGATCAGACCGTCTGATAGGTCGTAGACACCATCCTGCTCAACAAGTACGTTTCATTTAAAAGTTGCATAATATTTGTGTATTTATCCGCTTGTGTGTACTTCATATTTGTTAATTATTTAATTTTTAAATATTATATCTTTTAAAATCAATTACATTTGGATAATTTTATAAAAATTACATTTAATTAATTAATTATTTAATTTGATTCTGCTTTCTATCAAATATAAGTATGTACAATACCATTCAAAATTTTGGGATTTAAAAAAAAAAGAAATGAATACTGTTATTCAGCAATAATGCATTTAATTGATCAAAAGTTACAGTAAAAGACATTTAAGATGTTACTAAAAGATTTCTGTTTCTCATAAATGCTTTTCTTTTGAACTATTCAACAAAGAATCCTGAAAAACATTTATCACATTTCCACAAAAATATTAAGCAGCTCAACTGTTTTCAACATTGATAATAATAAGAAATGTTTCTTGAGCATCAAAGCAGCTTATTAGAATGATTTCTGAAGATTAATGTGACACTGAAGACTGGAGTAATGACTGCTGTTCTTTTCTACAGTTTCTTCTGTACTGTATTGTACACTGTACTTATCTGTTATTTGGGTGAGTTTTGCATGTGATGTTTTTGTATTGCAGTTTTTTTTAATTGTAATAATATTTCACAATATTACTGTTTTTACTCTGTTTTTGGTCAAATAAATGCAGCCTCTGTGAGCAGGGGAGACTTCTTGCAAAAACATTTTTAAAAATATTTTGTATGTAGTATTATCACAAAAGTTCTGATTATGAAATCTCATATGTTCCATAAATGCAGAAATATACAAACATCACTGGGGAAGCTGAGGGAAGTCTTATATAACAATAAGACTAATGTGTGATCTAAAATTATATTAGCAGCTGGTTTTAATGCTAACACTGACATACTTCATGAAATCCTGAGCAAAACCGAGCCATGCTGAGGATTACGGTTACCTCACCAACTCCAATCAGGGCCAGTCACTGTCGCTATGGCAACCTGATGCTGCATCCCTTTGTTCGCACATTTAACACCTGACATGACCCTACAAGATAGGTGTAAATTAACCTGGAACTGTCAGAGTAGAGACTCAATCACCATTTAGTACATAAAACTATGAAACACATTCAAGATTTATGTGAAATCACATGACTACAACTACAGCTCGCAGTGATCCATTTAGAATAATAAACTCCTGTCCGTGTGTTTCCTGTTGGAAAATTGTTGTGTTTTGGAACATGGTAGCTGGTTTCTAGCTAGTCGACCTAAACCATGCTTGAAACCACCTGGTAGCTGGTTTGCTGATCGTCCAAGACGATCTACATGCGCGGATCTATTAGAAACCATCTGCAAGAAACCAAAACACATCGACCAGCTTAAACTGGATTCCCCAGTAGGGTTTGGAGGCCTCATAACCTCTTTTCCTTTAAACAGACGCAATCTCATACAAAGACCACATCCAAGCAGCATCCTTCTCTATTACTCCTTCAACTGTCCACTTAATATGTCATCTGTGAAACACAACGCTGACCACAACACCTTCAAAACAGGACAATACTGAGGACAATCAATACATTCACACACACCATCTTTCAGCTACACACACACACACACACACACACAAATGCATGACTCCCAAGGGAAAAACATGAGCTGACAGCAACACAGCTGAGAGCTTAGAGATGGAGAGAAACAAGAGAATGAAAAGAAGAAAATAAATATCTCAGATGAAAAGATACATGCAAACTATTGCTGGAAATCTCCCAAAACAGGTCAGAAAGGGCAGAATAAAAGAAGAGTGACAGAAAGAACATGTAGCAAACACAAAGCTACACTTCCTAAACCAACACACATCTCCAGCAATACATGTCTGTCATTCATTTCTCACTCACTCGCACACGTTGTCTTGTGATTCAATCTGTCCCACATACATACAGTAAACACAGCTGATGGAGCCGAAGCATCCACTCTCCCCTCCCTCTTCTTCCTGGTTCCTGCCAGCTGTCTGGACTAGCCCCTGTCATCCCCCTCTCATTTAAATATCCCTGACACATGGCTGGATCGTACCACCTGGCCTTCAGGGGCAGGGGGAACTCAACAGCATCACTGCTGTCTCTGTGACAGAGTGGGCTCGACAGCACCTCTCTACACCCCCCTGTCCTTCACCTCCGTGACGCTTTAACAAGACTACTGCAGTGAATGCGAAAACGCTGGAGGATATTTTGAAAAAGGGACAGACATAGAGAGACTCCCTTGGCAGCTGAAATAGAGGTCATCGCAGCTTTTTTGTCAACAGAAGAAGAAACTAGTATTGGACAAGATTTATAAGAGATCTGGCCAGTTTAAACAGTCAAGATAATGGGTTTATCATTATACTGGAGCTGTCAGCAAACCATCACTGTCAACTGAATTTTGAGCTAAGCATTACTGTGGATGAAGTGTGTAATCTGCTTTGTCGCTTAAACCCATAGAAACCTATATAGGGTGTAAATGATTCTGCTCTTGTATCCAGAGGCTGCTCTTGTATTTGAGAGGTGTTTCTGATCATCTGAAGCTGTTTAATCAGAGGGAACAATAGCATCCCAGAATTCTGCTCCTCTTTTAGAGGAAAAAGGCTTTGATGAAGACATCAGAGAGAGAAAAAGGGACAACGATTGCACTGATGAGGTTTTTGTGAGCCTCTAGAGACCAATTGCTTTTATTTGTTCCTGTGATTGAAGCCCTTTGTTTGGGAAACAATAATAAAGTAAAATAAAATAAGAAATTAAATGAAATAAACATCCACCAATATAAATGGTATATTTGTTAGCATTAGTTATCAATGAACTAACAATGAACAATACTTTAATAGCAGTCTTAATTAGATTGTTAATGTCCACACACTAATACAAATTTACATTTAATGTATTAACAGACGAGTTTGAACTAAAAATGACACCTAATGTATTAAAGGGATAGTTCACCAAAAATGAAAGTTCTGTCATTATTTACTCCCCCTCCGCTTGTTCAAAAATAGTATGAGTATGGAAACAGTTGAGCCATTGACTTTTTCCATTCTTTTGTGTTCAACAGAAGAATGAAACTCATACAGGTTTGGAACAAGAGCAGGGTGAGTAAACGATGACAGGATTTTCATTTTTGGGTGAACTTTACACAAACTGTTGTAAAGCTTTTCTAAAATATATACTGAAGCCAATTATTATAATAACTATTTAATATTATAATAACTATTGAAACCCATGAGTTTCAATAGTTGTTGATTATTTATTTGGTAAATTAAGCCTTTTTACTTTAAATTGTAGATAAGCACTCTCCAAGAAAACAAGCAGAAGCAGGAAAAAAAATGCATATTTAAAATCTTGAGATACAGCAAATGAATATTGTATGGTGAACATGAAGTATGCTTGCTTGGAAAAATGTCTTGCTAGTCCCACCTAGTGGACAACAGCAAAACAGTTAGTTCTTTGGATTTTACGATCATAGAAAAACTCATTCTTTCAACTGCCTTTCACAACTACTGTGCTTAATTCAATCCACAAACACTCATATACACCTATAAATATTAAGTGTCTAACTATACTGTTGTAAAAGCACAAGGGTCTTTAAGGAACCATAAACTTCCGACCTCATTGGTGAAGTGTCTGGAAATCTTGGGAAGAAAAGGGTTGGGTGGATTTGGAAAAAACAACTCTAAATAGTAGCAAAATGGTGTGGGAGGCAGTAAATGGGCTCCTTTAAAGAATCCCTCCTCTTCCATACCACACTGAAGGCAAAGTGAGGCACCACAGGGGTTAAAGTTCAAAGCGTAGCAACATTTAATGTGTGGTATAGAGAAAGCTGGAGACTGAAACATGAACTATGACCAAGTTATACCATTAAACTTCCCATCTTACCACTACAAAGAGCACGAATTGGTGGCACACTGACATGTGTGCCTTTAAGAATAGTTTAAGTAGAGTCAATCGGGTCAGCCTTATCTTTTCCATCTTTAATGATCAGAGAAATAAAGTGAGATGGTTATGAAACATTTGAGTGACCATAATGTAAGACAGACAGGGTCCCAACCCAACCTAACAGGAAGAGCTCTGTGTACAGACCTCAAGTGACTCATGGCAAGACACTCATCAGGTAGCGGTTATAAATATAATCAACACAAACAGCAATATAATTGTACATTGACTGCTGGGGGATTAAACTAAATGTTAGTCAAAGGTTATTCAAGGCATGTTATTAGAGGCCTCTAAAATGTGAGAGAAATGCAATGAATGTTGCATGGAATTTAATTTTTCCATGATGCTGTAATTCTATGAAACTTGTAAGAATACAAAACCTACAGATGCACCAATCTGGAAATTTTGCCTAATACTATAATCAATAATTATGCCCAAAACAATAATCAACAATTATTTATACTACATATCAATCAATATTTTGACTGACTACTTAAAAGTCCATATATACAAATGTAATGAAATATTTGAAAAAAACACACAATTCGCAAATATAAAAAAGAATTATAAAAGGGGAAAAAAATGTCTGTGTGCCATGGATTAAAAAAAAAAAACATTAACAAAAACAAAAAAAACGTACACCTTACAATTTCACATTTACAAAAACACACTCATTTATCCTCCAATACAATATGACAATATATTGTGCCTCTTTAAAAGAACGTTCAAGTCACCTTAATTCAAATATTCTGTTGAAACTGGCACCAAAACGCACTGTAATATTTTTCCTATGGCCTAGAAATAAAAGTCAGGTAAGTTTAGACTACAAGCAAAGCCAAACACAAAAGAAAAGAATCAGGAGCATTAAACACACCAGAAATGTGGATCTGAAAGCTGTTATTTCTTCAAAGCGAAATGGAACATCTATCCATCCATGTGTTTTCAATGAGGCCTTTCTTCCAAATCATACCTTGTATTTGCACATTTAGGGTTAATTAATATGTCAAGAATGAGCCACTGTAAAAGCACACACAGGCTTTCAGTAATCAGACACTTGATTGCTGCTGAAATGCGAGAGGAATTTTAAATATTGCATGTCGTAGTGTCTCTAAAAAAAATATTTAAAGGACTTTTTTCATTTAAATCAAAGCACTGACTATAATTGGTGCATGTGTGCGTGTAAAAGAGAGAAAGAGAACTGTTTTGTGTGTTTATGACTGTAACTGTGGTTGTCTGAAACTGCATGGATTCACTTTTCATTTTGTATAATTTTTAAAAGACAGTAGCAATATGCCACCTGCTAAGCCTCCATGCTCAGATGATTACTCCATCTCTGTGGTGAAGATGCTTTTTGATAACATTTCCTGCCTCAGACTCATGAAATTATCCTGGCACAGCAAGACAAATGAGTCTCAACATTTATCTCTGTGTGGTTTTGCACTCAACCAGAGATAAATGCACTTTCCAGAACACTGTTTCAGGGTTTAACCACAACATCAGAGGCATGAAGATCTAATGAATACATGCAACGCCTAAGCAAACGTGTTTGTGCTTCTAGCACTGGATAAAATCACAGTTTTTCTGCGGGAGAGAGGTGTGAAGTGGTTTTTGGATCGGATCTTATGTAAGCCTTACGCAATGCTGGCCTGACCACAGACAATGTGTTGCATGCATTTTATGGATGTGCTCTAGACCAGTCACTGCTGTAACTGGTGCATGTTTGATTTCCCTCATCTGGCATTCTTGCAATTGAATCAGGAACATTATCTGGTTGAATTTATTCAGGAATTGAGGGGTTGTGGTCACAAACAAAATCAGCTAAGTACTGCCATGTAATTATGGTCAGAAATGATGTGTAATGCATAACTTCCTCTTTCTGCTCATCTGAGAAATATCAAATACAGATCCAGGAGCTATTATTACAGGAGCTCTCATTTCAGAGAGAAAAATATTCATGTAAAGTATAAGTTTTAGCTCTGCAGGGACCCATAAGAAGGAGAGAGACAGAAAATAAGAACACACAGTCATGGAAAGGTTGCAACAGTTTCCCTCAAACCAACAGGTATAAAAGTTTCTACATTATGGGGGATGCTGGATTACTGAAACTCTCCTGAACATTTGGCGCATAAAAGTCAAATGTGAAAAGGAACCTGCATAAAAATATGCTGAATATATGAAATGTGCATGTAAAAATGTACATGTATACATAAAAATGTACATGTAAATACACATTCTGTTCTCCATTTCCGTCACATTTCTACCGCACTCTCTCTCTCTCTCACACACACACACACACACACACACACACACACACTTTTATATATCGATATTGTTTTTGAACAAACACACTTACCCCCACTGGCTGTGTACTGCAGGCTGCCTCTCTTCCTGAAAGGGGACGTGGGTTTGCCTGAAGGCAGCTTAGAAGACATTTTGGCTTGAGATTCACCAGAGATGGACAAAACACTGGCTGATTAAGACACTGAGGATTCCTAGCGGGGGGGCACACACTCGGTCCAGAGGGGCTTTGATTGCAGTAAGGAGGATGTTCAGTTGTGTGTGTGTTTGTGTGTGTGAAAGAGAGATCCCCGCTCTTCGGATGCTGCAGTGGGGGAACTGGCTCCTCCCCACACCTCCCAGTGCCCACTCACACGCTGCCTGCATGTTGTCACTCCACACTGTTTCCATGGAAACCCCCGAGCCAGGTGGAACGTGACAGGAGAGTACGGCGGGCATCTGAATAATGCTGTGATGATGATAAAGGAATGCTCCTCATTCTCACAGCCCCAGGAGACAAGAGGAAACATGAGGTAGGACAAGATGTACTCTTGCGCATAAAAAGTTTTCTCGTAGCTTCGCAAAATTGAAGTTGAGCCACTGATGTCACATGGACTGTTTTACCGATGTCCTTGCTACGTTTCTGTGACATTTCAGTTGTGTTGCTGTCTATGGGAGGGTCAGAGAGCTCTCAGATTCCATCAAAAATATCTTAATTTGTGTTCCGAAGAT
>NW_015650373.1:1426294-1429425 GCF_001515625.1 Sinocyclocheilus rhinocerous
TTTTTTTTAAAGACAGCAGCAATATGCCACATGCCAAACCTCTACGCTCATTTAATTTCTCCATCTCTGTGGCGAAGATGCTTTTTCATAATATTTCCTGCCTCAGGCTCCCGAAAGTCAAATGAGTCTGGTTTTGCACTCAGCCAGAGATAAATGCACTTTCCACAACACTGTTTCAGGTTTTAACCACAACATCAGAGGCACGAATGTCTAATGAATACATGCTACACCTAAGTAATGTGTTTGTGTTTCTAGCACTGGATAAAATCACAGTTTTTCTGCGAGAGAGAGGTGTGAAGTGGTTTTTGGATCGGATCTTATGTAAGCCTTACGCAATGCTGGCCTGACCACAGACAATGTGTTGCATGCATTTTATGGATGTGCTCTAGACCAGTCACTGCTGTAACTGGTGCATGTTTGATTTCCCTCATCTGGCATTCTTGCAATTGAATCAGGAACATTATCTGGTTGAATTTATTCAGGAATTGAGGGGTTGTGGTCACAAACAAAATCAGCTAAGTACTGCCATGTAATTATGGTCAGAAATGATGTGTAATGCATAACTTCCTCTTTCTGCTCATCTGAGAAATATCAAATACAGATCCAGGAGCTATTATTACAGGAGCTCTCATTTCAGAGAGAAAAATATTCATGTAAAGTATAAGTTTTAGCTCTGCAGGGACCCATAAGAAGGAGAGAGACAGAAAATAAGAACACACAGTCATGGAAAGGTTGCAACAGTTTCCCTCAAACCAACAGGTATAAAAGTTTCTACATTATGGGGGATGCTGGATTACTGAAACTCTCCTGAACATTTGGCGCATAAAAGTCAAATGTGAAAAGGAACCTGCATAAAAATATGCTGAATATATGAAATGTGCATGTAAAAATGTACATGTATACATAAAAATGTACATGTAAATACACATTCTGTTCTCCATTTCCGTCACATTTCTACCGCACTCTCTCTCTCTCTCACACACACACACACACACACACACACACACACACACACACACTTTTATAAATCCATATTGTTTTTGAACAAACACACTTACCTCCACTGGCTGTGTACTGCAGGCTGCCTCTCTTCCTGAAAGGGGACGTGGGTTTGCCTGAAGGCAGCTTAGAAGACATTTTGCCTTAATTCACCAGAGACGGACAAAACACTGGTTGATTAAGGCACGGAGGATTCCTTAGCGTGGGAAGAAAGAGGGGGGACACACTCGGTCCAGAGGGGTTTTGACTGCAGTAAGGAGGATGTTCAGATGTGTGTGTGAGTGTGTGTGTGCTCTTCGGATGCTACAGCGGGAGAACTGGCTCCTCCCCACACCTCCCAGTGCCCACTCACACGCTGCCTGCATGCTGTCACTCCGCACAGTTTCCATGGAAACCTCCGAGCCAGGTGGAACGTGACAGTAGAGTACGGCGGGCATCTAAATAATGTTGTGATGATGATGAAGGAATGCTTCTCATGTCACTTTCTCACAGCTCCAGGAGACGAGAGGAAATATGACGAGACAGAAGCTGGCTCAGGGCTCAAAGTTTAGCCTCTGTGATAGGGAACATAACATAACGTAACAGTCAGATTTTTAAAAATGTAATGAATTGCATTTCAATTCATAAAACTTTTGCACAGTACTGTATATACATACATCCATAGTATATAGGCCAATAGTATTTCCATCATCAAAAACAATGGTTTTAGGACAGTTATTTCTATATATATTATATATATATATATATATATGTATGTACAGTATATGTATGTGTGTATATGCTCAAAATTAAAGTTCATTAAACATAAGTTTGTATTTAAATATTTCATTATGTACTGATTATTAATATCATCTAATGTTGCTGAAAACATGCCATATGTTGTGTGTACAATAATGTATTCATGTGAAATTCATATTGAAAAAACGTATTATTACAAATTAGAAACATAATTCTACCTAAATTCAAATTTGCTTCATAATTCTGCATCTTGACAGGTACTGTAATTCAAATTCAGCAAAAGGCATTCTCCATTCTCTTCTGAATGGCGCTGCTCATTTTTACTTGTCTATGAGAATGCCTATAAAATGCTGGTGACAGCTGACCCTCATCAGCAATGTAACCGTGAGGGGTCTTTACATAACAAAATAATCTGTCTGTCTCTGTGCTGGCTGGACATGTCAGCACAGTAAATATGCAGCTCAAATGGCCCCTGGACACATTAGCATTAGCTTACATACAAAGCCAAAAGTGAAAAAATGTATTTAATATTATCCTCCTGCAAAAAAAAAAAAAAAGTGTTTTATATGCCATGAAGTTACAGAGCACAGTGTCTTTGAAGGAAATCAATATATTAAGTCAGTGAATTTTGAAGAGATGATCGTTGAGATTTCCTTCCTCATAAGCCAATGTGTATACCAGGCAGAGTGCATTAAAGCGATGGGTTTATACCTCCCTCTTTTGGAGACTGAGAGTAATGCATTCATGTTTGTTCAATGACACCCTGTATCTATAATGCATCAATGGCACAAGAAACCTACATTGGCAAGAATTAATCCAAAAAGCAATAACAAAATACCAAGATCAATATCAAATCAACATATAAAAAACATTATTTGCACAATAAATCATGCATATTTTTTTTTAGCAAACACTCATCTAATGGGACAGAGCATATTACTGATGTTTACAAGCACTGTGCCATGACCAGTAGTGCCTGATCTCACAAGAGACTGTAGGCATCTACTGTACACGCTACACATTTATATGAGTGCAAGAATGAGTCATTAATGATTCAAACAATCCTTTCACTGGGAAAACCTCTCATGCTGTTTAAATTCTGTGTCAGGCCTGAATGCAGTTCAGGTCTCTGCAGAAGCATGCATTTAGCGATTTCATTTGAAACTGCAGGGTTGAGATGCTCCTGCACTGCTCTCTGCCTCATTTTAATTGAAGTGCATGCATATTAGCATGAAAAATGGTGACAGCCATTAATGCATAATCAGGATTAAAATACCCAGCATGCTGGATTGAGCATTTAATACAACCTTCAGGGAATTAAAGTAAAAAATGTGTGTAAATCAATGAGCTCACTGTAGCTCTATAAATACAGTATCAAGAAAAAGTTACGCATA
>NW_015650373.1:1429710-1431817 GCF_001515625.1 Sinocyclocheilus rhinocerous
AAAATGTATTTAATTTTAACCCCCTACAAAAAAAAAAAAAAAAGTGTTTTATGCCATGAAGTTACAGAGCACAGTGTCTTTGAAGGAAATCAATATATTAAGTCAGTGAATTTTGAAGAGATGATCGTTGAGATTTCCTTCCTCATAAGCCAATGTGTATACCAGGCAGAGTGCATTAAAGCGATGGGTTTATACCTCCCTCTTTTGGAGACTGAGAGTAATGCATTCATGTTTGTTCAATGACACCCTGTATCTATAATGCATCAATGGCACAAGAAACCTACATTGGCAAGAATTAATCCAAAAAGCAATAACAAAATACCAAGATCAATATCAAATCAACATATAAAAAACATTATTTGCACAATAAATCATGCATATTTTTTTTTAGCAAACACTCATCTAATGGGACAGAGCATATTACTGATGTTTACAAGCACTGTGCCATGACCAGTAGTGCCTGATCTCACAAGAGACTGTAGGCATCTACTGTACACGCTACACATTTATATGAGTGCAAGAATGAGTCATTAATGATTCAAACAATCCTTTCACTGGGAAAACCTCTCATGCTGTTTAAATTCTGTGTCAGGCCTGAATGCAGTTCAGGTCTCTGCAGAAGCATGCATTTAGCGATTTCATTTGAAACTGCAGGGTTGAGATGCTCCTGCACTGCTCTCTGCCTCATTTTAATTGAAGTGCATGCATATTAGCATGAAAAATGGTGACAGCCATTAATGCATAATCAGGATTAAAATACCCAGCATGCTGGATTGAGCATTTAATACAACCTTCAGGGAATTAAAGTAAAAAATGTGTGTAAATCAATGAGCTCACTGTAGCTCTATAAATACAGTATCAAGAAAAAGTTACGCATATATATATATATATATATATATATATATATAGGCCTATGCGTAACTTTTTCTTGATACTGTATATATAAAAACTACTGTACAAATGACTAAAAATAATACTACTAATAATAATATTTCAGTACAAGACTTCCTGTCTTCTGTGCAGCTGATGACATTTCCAGATGTGCGGGGCTCTTGGCTCGTCTAATCCGTGTCTACTAGTCTACCAAGCTTGTGCTTTGTCTTTATTCTAAAGGTGATGATACAGTGGGTATAGAAAATAATCACATTTTGTTGCTTTGCAGCCTTAAATGAAGACGGACACATTTTTTGTTTTATCCAGCTGTATTTACTCAGTGTAACTTATAACATCCAAGTGAATGATATAACACCAACATGTCAGAAAAAAAAACAAACAAAAAAAACAGAATCACGGACTTGGAAAAAGGATCACCCCCTTGTGCCAGTATTTTGTTGAACCTCCTTTTGCTTTAATTACAGCCTTTAGTCGGTAGGATGTCTCTACTAACTTTGCACATCTAGACTTACATCTAGCAATATTTGCCGACTCTTCTTTGCAGAACTGCTCAAGTTCAGTTAAATTTGATGGTGACTGTTTGTGGACTGCAGTCTTCAAGTCATTCCACAGATTTTCAATGGGGTGAAAATGCAAATGTATTCTCTGCCAGCAGGAGGTGCTTTAAAGCGGGAGAAACAGAGGTTTCCCCAGTAACGGCTGTACACAAAGCAGCGCTGAGCTCACAAATGCTGCTTTATCAGGCATATAACATGCAAGATGAAATGAAAATGACATCGAAAATGTTCTAAAGATAGTCTTCCTTCAGAAATACAGTGATATAAAAACACCCGCGCCTCGTTTAGATTTTTAAACTTGCAGTAGGCCTACATGCTCATGTTTATTCAACGAAGCCTTTTGGAAAATAGGTCAGTTTTGATATTGTGGCAAGCTCCACAAATAAATAAATGTATGGGAAACACATCCCACAGCACAACCACCTGAGCCCAACTTCAGTCTACTCATCACCTTAACTTTAACTGCGTTTGTAGCCGGTGTTGTGCCCAATTCTGACCCCTGCCAGATTATTACCCCCCTAGTATTGGTAAATTTAGGGTTAGGTGTGGGGGAGGGGTTAGGATTAGGGGTGGGGTTAGGATTAGGCAATCAGATAGCGATTTCAACGAGAGGGGTAATAATTTGGCAGGGGGTCGAAAATGGGCACAACACCGGC
>NW_015650373.1:1433055-1438825 GCF_001515625.1 Sinocyclocheilus rhinocerous
TTGACACAGGCAGAGTGAAAGACTGGATTTTTTCGATCAGGTAGGGTACAAGTGATTTCAGAACATTTCACCCGGTTAATATATATGTGTATAATTTATTTATCTCATATAATATGCATTTGGTTGAGTTGCGCTGCAGTAAAGCGCTTCATTGTAGTACTACGGTAATTGTCGTACAGGACAAATAACAATGCAGAATATTAATAACTATGACTGGGATTGTCATATACAACAATTATAATGAGAACACTATTATAATAAAACGCTGTGAATTTTTAGAGTTTAGTTGCTGTGTTTCTGCACGTTGTTGCGTGAAGAACGCGTCCACAAAAGGAGTTCATTCAGAGCCGCACAGACACGTTCGTGCATTATATACATAACGTTATAATGAGAGCACTATTGTAAAAAATGTTGAGAATTCTTAGGGTTTCGCTGACGTTTAATGTTAACTATCTTTTCATCAAAACATAAAACATTATTTACCCCGTTTGTATCTGCGAGGTGTCCATTACACATTTTCCCTGTGTGTTAACGTAATTATGACTGTCCAATGTCTGACTTGACTCATGGTAATGTATTTTGCCCCGCCCCCAAAACATATTAATCGACTATCAGTCGAATATCGGCAAGATTCGAAAATTCCGATTCGACTATGAAAATCCTTAGTCAGGGACACCCCTAGACATATCTTTTGGTGTTGAGGCCAAATAATTTAATTTTAGTCTCATCTGACCACAACACCTTTTTCCAGATTTTCCAGAAAATCTTCAAGATGCACATGTGGCCTTTCTTGAGGAGTGGCTTTTTTCTTGCAACCCTCCCATACAAGCCACATTTGTGCAGAATTTGTGATATTGTTGTCACATGCACACAATGACCACTTTTTGTCATAAATTCCTACAAATGCTTCAGAGTTGCTGTAGGTCTCTTGGTAGCCTCTTTGACCAGTTTCCTCCTCGCTCTTTCATCCAGTTTGGAGTGATGTCTCAACTCAAACTTTATTTATAAAGCACTTTCAACACCACGACTGGAACCAAAGTGCTGTACAGAAAAAGATAAGGGGAAAGAAAAAAAAGAAGAATAAGAAAAATATAAAAACAAATGAAAAATAATAATAGTAAAATAAAATAAAAAAATAAAAATAAAAATACATAAATAATAATAGTAACAGCAGAATATGTCATACACAGCTAAAAAAACATTGTCAAAAGCTAGAGAAAACAAATGAGTTTTAAGCGAACTCTGAAAAACACCCAAAGTTGGAGAAGTTCTAATAGACAGAGGAAGGGCATTCCAGAGCCTAGGAGCTGCCACAGAGAAAGCACGATCCCCTCTACATTTTAGACGAGATCGCGGAACCATTAGGAGTAGTTGTTCACTTGAGCGCAGAGATCTGCTGGATTGACAGACACTAATTAAATCAGTAACATAGTCAGGTGATAGACCATGCACAGCCTTATAAACATACAGCAACGCTTTGAAATGAATTCTGTATCGTACAGGTAACCAATGCAGTTTGATTAACACAGGAGTAATATGCTCTCTCCCCTTTGTACTTGTTAAAAGTCTGGCAGCTGAGTTCTGAACAAGCTGCAAACGAGAGAGAGAGAGCTGATTCAAACCCAGATACAACACATTACAATAGTCCAAACGAGATGACACAAAAGCATGAACAACCTTCTCCATATCTTCAAAAGAGAGGATGGACTTCAGCTTAGATATTGACCTTAGATGGAAAAAGCTATTTTTAACAACAGCATTAATTTGTCGGTCAAATTTGAGCTCAGAGTCAAAGATGACACCAAGGTTTTTTACACAGGACAGTTTCTTCCCAGGAAACTGCCCCAGGCAGTCATAGATATCATTAACATAACCCTTATTACCAAATAAAATCATCTCTGTCTTATCTTCATTCAATTGAAGAAAATTATTTGCCAACCAGCACTTAACCTCTGTCAGACATTGATGCAGAGACTGCAAAGCACATTTATGGTCCTGTTTAAATGGCAAATAAATTTGTGAATCATCCGCATACAAGTGATAATGAATCCCAAATTTTTCAAAAATAAAACTCAATGGCAACATATACAGAGAAAATAAAATTGGTCCCAGAATAGAGCCCTGAGGAACCCCACAGACAAGAGGAGCAGTAGAGGAAGAGTAATCACCTAAACTGACTGAAAAAGTCCTATCCTTCAGATAAGAAGATAACCATTTTAAGGCTAAGCCCTGAACACCAACATGATTCTTGAGACGAGCAATAAGTATATAGTGATCAACTGTATCGAATGCTGCAGTAAGATCTAACAAAATCAGAACAACACAACTCCCAGAGTCAACACCTCTTAAGATATCATTGGAGACCCTCAAAAGAGCAGACTCTGTACTGTGGCCGGCTCTAAAACCAGACTGGAATCTATCTAAGATATTATTCCTCTTTAAAAAAACATTTAACTGCTCCAACACAATTTTTTCCAATATGAAAATAACAATAAAAAACACGTGCTGACATCACAATTTACTAAACATGACAACAAAAACAGCACTGTAAGCCCTTGGTCATTCCTTCAGTGTATTGAACTAACAAAAATGCATTCATCCAAATCATATGCTATGCTTTTTGGTTTGACTTAGGCTATCCTAATGGCTAAGCAAGATGCATTTCTTGTGTTCCTAAAAGCAGCAGGCCTACTTTGTTAGAGCTTCAGAACAGCAAGTAAACAAAACACTAAATCAATCAAATAAACATTTGCTGTTCTTTCAACATGACTTACGTGATCTAAGATTCATTTTTGACAACTTAGCATTATTAGTGAGCATGGATGATCAGGACAGTCGTGTGTGTGTTTGAAGCAGCAACAGCTGAATAACAGCATTCTTAAAACTAGCGGGAACAACACCAGATGACAGACTACTATTCAAAATAGTCAGAATACTTGGACCAATAGTGTCAAAAACCTTCTTAAACAAAGAAGAAGGAATGATATCACCTGGAGACCTAGTAGGCTTCATATGCGCAATTAAATACCTTCCACTTCTTAATAATAGACTTCACCATGCTTCTAGACATTGATAAAGCCTTTGACATTTTTTTGTATCCATCTCCTGACATGTGCCTGGGGGTTTGGTGATCTTTTTTCCAACTTTTACAGCTGTAAATAAAATACAGCTGTATAAAACAAAAACTGTGTCCATCTTCATTTCAGGTGGCAAAGCAAAAAATTTGATTATTTTAAAGGGGGGGGTGATTCTTTTCTATACCCACTGTACGCAGGGCAACTTTTTGAGCAATGTTGCTTGGGCACTTTCCCATTGAGAATGGGCAAAAAATGTATATCTGGATACTTTAGATCGGTCGTAAGCCCTGTGTCTCACCTGGTTGCCTTTTGACGGCAACAGTGCCTAGCAACATTGCTAAAAAAGTTCCCGTCATCACCATTAGAATCCCCTCCTCATTCATCAGTTCTATCCAGAAGGGCAGGAAATAACCACCTAAAATTATTTCCCTCCACTGTCACCCAACCTGACCCACAAGGGCCTCGGCTAGTAATCTTGTCAGCAGTGCGGAAGCTATGCTGGAGTGTTAAAGGCAGGCTTGGACCACAGAAACCTTAATGAGATTGGATCTGATGAAGAGAAGGATACCATGATTATCTTGCTATATTCCTCTTTAAAGCATTTAGGGATTTGGGTGCTCACAACCTGCCACAAGCAGTAAGAAAAAATCTGCTTACCCAAAGTGACGTGGGTTGAAATCTTGCTTTCACAGAGAAGTTTATTTCTCCCATGATCCACCTGGGGAAGAAGCACAGGTGACTGAGTGGGAGGGTCGGGATATGTTTCTGGTTTTAGATCAGTGTAAACGGATTTGTTTAAAATCAACTGAAAGCAGAGTTAATGATTCGCTGAGGAGCGATTGTTGTCTTCTGGTTGACATGTAGGGCAATTCATTTTGTAGAGATTTAGCGCTGGTTGAGACGATCAGAATGCAATTTTGCATTCCACTGCTTTTTAATCGTTGTATTCTACGTAAACGTGCGAGCGGTGAGACGGACGTGTTTGATCACCGTGTGCTTTAGACACCTTGTCAAGTCGGAAGTCTTTTCAAATATTTGACTTTTCCATATCTCACAAAATCTCAACATTTAATAAATGGCTATGCTCGTAATAACTTTGAAATTTCATCTAAATATCAACATATGTAATATTTTGTTGAAAGAGCTTTGAGTTTTAATTTAATTTAATTTGTATCATAAATCTCTCTGGATAATAGAGATCTGTGACTTTGTATTATAATTAATATCAAAGGTTTTCGTGTTTGTTTGTTAATGAGGGCTTTATGGACACAATGATTTGTGGCTCAGAATTGAGACAAGGCCTCAAGTGGCATGATGCTAGTGTGATTTTATTCATTTATTTATTTAAATTTAATACTTTTTGTAATTTATGGGGTAAATTTAATGCACAGTGTCACTATTATAACATATCTTCAATTCAAATATGTGCAATTACATATGTATGTATCCATATTCCTTTACATGTCACAAGTGATAGAATAAATTTACCTTTAATATCTTTTAAATTAATCTATTTTTTTTACTGGGATTCTGTCATAAAATTGTCAAAACACAATTTGTAATGGAATATTTAATTTACTTTTACATTCATGACACTATAAAATATGTAAATATTAATAACAATGATATGAAAAGTAATTTATACATTCTGTAAATGTTTAGCCAGGGGGCTTCTTGCGCCAGGTAGGGGGGCCACCTTACCAAAGTAGTGGAAATAATTTTACATTTTGTGCACGTGTAACGAATGGTCCACTGAAGGCGAGTTGAAGTGAGAACCTAAGTGCAGTTTATTTACATAAAGACAAAACATAATCCAAAAGACTTGACTTGACTGGAAGAGACTTGACTTGGCATAAATAGACTCACCGACAGCAGGGGTGTATTCCAGAAAGGAGGTTCAACAAACTCTGAGTTAAAACTTGAACTCTGAGTTGACTTACCCTGAGATCGGAAACTCTGAGTTTTTGGTTTCAGAACAGCTGAATTGTGTTAGTTCAATCCACTCTGAGTATGTTGACTCTGTTTAGCACGTGCACCAAGACTATGAAAAGCCTTGATTAATGGAGCCCCGAAATTATGATTCACCATGGCAACAGCACCCGAAAAAAAGACTTCCGCATACTACGCAATACGTAACTTTAATTCTTAATCACTGTTATAATATCAGGGGTGAAAACTGGCAGAACGGTAAGTTATTGAACTAATCTTCATTTTCATGGTAGGCTATCCCACAGGCAAAAACAACAACAACAACAAAAAAAAACGTGGCAGCAGAAAAAAATAAACAAAAACATAATTCAATCAGGTAAAGGTTCAAGTGTAAAAGGTTCATGGGTGTAGACATGACTTTACAAACATTTGACATATTCAATAAATATCATTCAGTGTCTATTTCAATGTGCAGCAGCTTTTTCCACATAGTCTAATGCTCTTTTCACATAATTAGGCTAAATGTTCTCTAATCCAACATACATTTCTTAATTAGTGTAATGAAATAAACATTTGACTATTCAGCCAACAGCAAGAAGGCAGAGACTCGTAAAATGGGAGGAGAACCTGCACCAGCACCACTGACAGATGAAGAGGAGATGGCCACAATACCAATATTAAAATCCAACAGGGAAAAGAATAATGTGTTGCTTTTGTATTTGTAGAACATAAAGATGACCAAATAAATTGTGAATAATTTGTGT
>NW_015650373.1:1440765-1441984 GCF_001515625.1 Sinocyclocheilus rhinocerous
CAGGGGTGTATTCCAGAAAGGAGGTTCAACAAACTCTGAGTTAAAACTTGAACTCTGAGTTGACTTACCCTGAGATCGGAAACTCTGAGTTTTTGGTTTCAGAACAGCTGAATTGTGTTAGTTCAATCCACTCTGAGTATGTTGACTCTGTTTAGCACGTGCACCAAGACTATGAAAAGCCTTGATTAATGGAGCCCCGAAATTATGATTCACCATGGCAACAGCACCCGAAAAAAAGACTTCCGCATACTACGCAATACGTAACTTTAATTCTTAATCACTGTTATAATATCAGGGGTGAAAACTGGCAGAACGGTAAGTTATTGAACTAATCTTCATTTTCATGGTAGGCTATCCCACAGGCAAAAACAACAACAACAACAAAAAAAAACGTGGCAGCAGAAAAAAATAAACAAAAACATAATTCAATCAGGTAAAGGTTCAAGTGTAAAAGGTTCATGGGTGTAGACATGACTTTACAAACATTTGACATATTCAATAAATATCATTCAGTGTGATAGGAATATGCGTGCCATCAATGCATCCAACCACACTGTAAATCCTAAAGGAAATTCTAATTATTAGGTTACTTCAAGAGGTCGCAGCAAGATGTTATCAAGTGAACTTCATTTAAAAGTGGCACTGCTCCAATAAATATGCATGTGCATATGGCAAAATAAAAATAAAATAAAATCCTCTCCTGATGTAAATGTAACTCCCCACGAATTAATGCAGCCTCCTCATCTACAGGATCCCGTCAGATTTACAGTGTTCCATTCTTGTTTCCATTTGCATTAAGATTATTTTTCTTACCCCACTGGCAGATAATTTTACTTGTTTCCCCCAGGAAACAAGACTAAATATTGTATTTTATTTTTATATAGAAAATGCATCTTGATTTAAGAATGTTTAGATATTTGTACTTGAAATAAGGCAAACATCTCAGCAATAAAAGCATTTTTGCAGCATGAATGAAAGAATGAGGGATTTAAACATCGTTTACGCTTTAAAAAGGGGGAGGAGACCAAAAGAAACTCTGGGTTTACCGAAGAAAACCTGCTCCAGACCAGGTTAGGTTCACAGAGTAAGTTACTATGGTAACTTACCGAGAGGTTTATTTTTGTCGTTTACTGGAACCGAAAACCCTGAATTTCCCTTTTCTGGGGTTAACAAACTCTGAGTTTCCAACAAAACCCACTTTCTGGAATACACCCCTGGT